>NW_026061455.1:0-300000 GCF_024217435.2 Syngnathus scovelli | reverse complement strand
GGTTTAGGCTAAATGTTAATGTTTAATTTCATTCCTTTAGGTTCCACGGTGTTTGTTGGCTGTATGTTTTCCACTGCAAGAAGAGGCTCGTATCATTGACCAGCAGGAGCTACAATGGTGAGTACCCCTTTCGTCTTCCATTTATGTTAAACACTTCCTATTTCATGTCTAACAGTACTCGATTTAACAAATAACCATAAATAAATACAGTGTGGGCAGTCACGTTAACATATGTGATTATCCTGCCTAATATGTTTATCACAAATATGTCACTAATCACTAATATGTTTATTTGTTTATCACAACACCTTTGGACCTTCAGCAATCGATTATTTCCCTTCATCTACATAGAGACAGAACGATGGTGTCTTAAACATCTCATTCATTTCACCAAATAACTTCACGCAGGTGGATAACGGCCGTCTCGGTCACGCTATGTTGCGTGATGCAGTTTTGAAGAACCAAATGCATTTATTCAATGAATAAGTCAAGCTAGTTCTATGTTTATGATGTTGTAAGTTACGGTACCGATTGAAGTTGAGTTCGAAGCCAGTGGAAAACAGCGCTGCGTTTGTGCTCTCCAGGTACAAATGTTGTGATCTCTGACTGACGACCGGGCGAGACTCGAGTAAGAGATGTCCAAACGAGCTCCGGCAGGGCGGGCCAAGGCGGAGCGAACGGACGCCCTTCAGGCCGCCAATGACGAGCTGAGAACCAAACTGATGGACGTCCAGTTAGAACTTCAGCAGGAGAAGAACAAGGTGAAAACCTCAACAGACAGACACTGCCTGCCTCCCTGCCTGCCTCCCTGCCTGCCTCCCTGCCTGCCTCCCTCCCTCCCAGTTTTCCCGATGTAGATTAGACATGCGTGTGCCATGACTGTGTCAGCCTACATCAACAAATGCACCGAGGACGTCAGCACCACTAAGAATATCATCACCCGGGGCAACCAACGACCCTGGATGACTGAGGAGGTACGTCAAACGCTACGAGCGCGGAACTCTGCCTTCAAGTCTGGCGACAAGGAGACACTGAGGACAGCGAGAGCCAACTTGAACCGTGCCATCAGGATAGCGAAGCGAGACCGCAGTCGAAAATTTCAGGATCGTTTCCACGACGTCAAAAACATCAGGAGTATGTGGCAAGGCATACGGGCGATTACAGACGACAACTCACCCTCCCCCCCCCGGTGGGTGTAGTTGATGCTGACTTTCTAAATGGTCTAAATAACTTCTTTGGGAGGTTCGAGGCACTAAACGGCACTCCAGCAGTTAAAACTGTCCCCCATCAGGAAGAGGAGGTACTCTGCCTTGACTCCGCCGATGTGTTGAAGACCCTGAGGAGAGTCAACCCCTGTAAGGCCCCTGGCCCGGACAACATTCCTGGGCGTGTGTTCAGGGAATGTGCAAGTCATCTGGCTGGGGTCATCACAGACATTTTTAACACCTCGCTGGGCCAAGCCACAGTGCCGGCGTGCTTTAAGACTGCCTCCATCATTCCGGTGCCGAAGAAACCTCAAATCACCTCATTTAATGATTACCGGCCTGTTGCACTGACTCCGGTTATGATGAAGTGCTTCGAAAGGCTGCTTAAAGGTCACATCGTTTCCAGACTCCCCCTATTATTTGACCCGTTCCAGTTTGCCGACCGGCAAAACCGCTCCACTCAGGAAGCCATCTCCTCCGTTCTTCACCTGAGCCTGGCTCACCTGGAGGAGAAGAACACCCATGTGCGGAGGCTGTTCCTGGACTTCAGCTCAGCGTTTAACACCATCATCCCACAGCATCTGGTAGGAAAATTGGAACACCTGGGCTTCAACACCCCCCTTCGCAACTGGCTGCTAGACTTCCTCACCAACAGACCTCAGTCAGTCCGGGTCGGACAGAACACCTCTGATGTCATCACCCTCAGCACAGGCTCCCTTCAGGGCTGCGTCCTGAGCCCCCTGCTGTGCACCCTGATGACACACGACTGCGTCCTCAGGTTCACCACCAATCACATCGTGAAGTCAGCAGACGACACAACGGTGGTGGGGCTCATCAGAGACAACAACGACCTGGACTACAGAGAGGAGGTGGAGCAGCTGGTGGGCTGGTGCAGAGAAAACAGCCTGATCCTGAATGAGGAGAAGATGAAGGAGATCATCGTCGACTTCAGGAAAAAACAGCCTCACCACGCTCCACTGATCATCAACAGCTCAGCTGTGGAGGTGGTCAGCAGCACCAAATTCCTGGGGGTCCACATCACAGAAGACCTCACCTGGACTATGAACACTACGGCACTGGTCAAGAGGGCACAGAAGCGCTTGTACTTCCTGCGGAGGATGAGGAGAGCCCACCTGGCCCCACCCATCATGAGGACGTTCTACAGGAGCACCATAGAGAGCATTCTGACAAGCTGTCTCTCTGTGTGGTGTGGAGGCTGCACCGCCTCCGATTGGAAGAACGTGAGGAGAGTGGTGAGGACAGCAGAGAGGATCATAGGGGCTCCTCTTCCCTCCATTCAGGACATTTCATCTCAGCGCTGCATGTCCCGTGCCCGTAACATCATCAATGACCCATCACACCCCCACCATGGACTGTTCTCCCTGCTGCCCTCTGGGAAGAGGTTTGCAGCATCCGCTGCAGGTCCACCAGGTTCTGCAACAGCTTTTTCCCTGCTGTCATCAGACTGTTGAACACTAGAACTGTTGAGCTCTAAACTGAACTCTGCATCACACATTCACAGAACTGTACTTTATGACACTACGGACCTCTATCTTGCACTATCTCGCACTACCAACTTTACTGAACTTGTATAAACCCTTTAAATAGAAGTTTAATACATGGTTTAGCATTCCTCTGCACACTCTTGAATACTGTTTTGCCTACTTGCACTATTGCATAATTATCACTGCTGCACTTTATACTTATTTTTAATATATATATATATATATATTTTTTCATAGGATATGTTACTTCTATTCAACTGCAATATCACTACTTTGTTGTAAGACGTATGCAACGGAATTTCGTTTTGTATGCACCATGTGCAGACAAGATGACAATAAAGTTTGTCTAAGTCTAAGTCATGTCAGGTCAGCTGTCTGGAGAGAGAGAGAAGTCAGGACCTGCGGGCGGAGCACCACCGTGCCACCGCCGCCATGACGGAACTCAAAAGCAAACTCCATGAGGAGAAGCAGAAAGAGTTAGCCATTACCAGGGAGACATTACTGCGGCAGCATGAAATGGAGCTGATGAGAGTGATCAAAATCAAAGATGGAGAGATCCAGCGACTGAATGCCTTGGTCCTCAGCCTGAGGGACGGCTCCATGGACAAGGTGATCCGCTCTATCCGTGTCTGACTATCCGCACGCCACGTCGGGCTTCGATGCGGCCGCTACCGTATTGTGTAGCTTGTCCCCAGTAAGCGTCGCGGCGCTCCGTTGCGGTCTCAACGGCCCGGTGTGGCGCAATGTCTGCTCAGGTGAGGAGGGGGGGCGCTTTGCTGGCGGAGGTGGAGGAGACGCGGCGGTGTCGGGAGACCGAGCGGTGTCGCCTCCACCAGGAGCGCGGAAGAAGCCCTGGCAGCGGCCCAGCAGGCCTGGCAGTCCCGAGCGGCCGAGCTCCGATCGGCTCATCACCAGCATCGGGAGGAGATGAGCCGAACCAAGAGAGACTGCGAGAGGGAGATCCGCCGACTGGTAGGACTGATCAGATGCGCGGTGCGTGGCTATGTTCCCAATTTCGTTGTATACCTGCAGTGCAATGACACCTAAGGCATTCTATTCTATTCTATTTCACAAGAAGAAAATGTCCGGTTGCTCGCTTCGCTTTTGTCACAGCAAAGGTGTTCTAGTCGATTCAAGAAAAAAATTGGCCGGTTGCTCTCTTTGTTTTTGTCACAATTCTGGCAAATGAGTTTGCCCGCCTGCCTGAGCGCTCCCCGTTTGTACATCCAGACGGATGAGATCAAGCTGAAAGACAGAGCGGTTAGTGTTTTGGATGAAGCCCTGGGGCCGGCCACGTCCACCGCCTTCAGCTGCAGACTCAGGCTGCCGAGCAGCAGATCGCTGCCCTGAGGAATTCCCAAAGGGCGGGCCTAAACTACCCTGGAAGTGGGGTCAACGCCGCTACTAGCAATCCTCTTCATTGCGTAAGCCACCTCATCACACACTTGCAGTACGCATGACTTAGTTCGTTGCTGGAGGAAGGTAGCACAAAAACAGTTTTGAACTTTGAACGAGTGCTTGTGTGTGTGTGTTGCGGGGCGTTTTCAGTCTCAGGAGGATCGGGACACGCGACGGTTTCATCTGAAAATCGCTGAGCTCAGCGCAGTCATCAGGAAACTGGAGGATCGAAACGCCCTGCTTTCTGAAGAGCGCAATGAACTGGTAATTTATTGACGGCACGCTTGAAGGTTTGCGCTACGTTTGATGCGCGCCATCCAGCGAGGCACCCATTGCGCTTGCTTATTAGTTGAGCGGCGCGGCGAGTCGGTTGCCTGGTAGATGTCTTTTATTGGGAGCCAAAGCCACGATTCCGTTCAAACCGATGCAAAAGGAATGGATACGTTCTGGCCCGCGTGTTGTGCGTCTTTCACATCCCGCACTTCATGCTTGCAGCTAAAGCGACTGAGAGAAACAGAAAGCCAGTTTCTGCCACTCCTGTACAAAAACAAACGCCTGAGCAGGAAGAATGAAGAACTCTCGCTGGTGCTGTGTCGCCTTGAAAACAAAGTGCGCTTTGTCACCCAGGAGAACGAGGAGATGGCAAGCTTGGTAAGTCGACGCGGACAACGGCGGCGTGCCAACAGAGTCCACTGCATTTGTGTTCCACAGAGAAGGCCTAGTTCGCTCAATGACCTGGACCGCGGTTGCGGCCAGCAGGACGGTGAAATGGAGTTCCTTCAAGTTGTGGAGCAGCGGCACATCATCGACGACTTGTCCAAGGTCTTCAGGCAGGCGACTCGGTGCACGTACGGCAGCGCCGCGCTCGCTCGCTGTCGCCAGGAAACCTTTTCCGTCCAAAGCTTGGCCGGCGGCCGCCATCCAAAAAATTGGCCCCTTAAATTCCGACCTTTCAAGCAGGAGCATTGTGCGCACGCGTTTGAACACGCTTTAGACTTGTTTTGCCGTTTTCAGCAGCTCAAAGCTCCCGTTTTGTCAGCGCCTTTGCCACTCGCTGTGCGCTGAAAACGACGGACTTGCCCGGCTGCTCAGCCCGTCAACCATGAGCCGCGAGCGCGACGTCATTGTCCGTAGGCAGGTAGTGGCAAAATGCACCCTGTTAGAGTTGCGCTCGCTCCAACTTATTTTGCAAGAACCACACGGGAGACAAGTAAGTTCTTTTGGACACCTGCAGGTGGAGAGTCCATCCGTTGTACGAATGAAGTCTGACTCTCGGCTCCTGCACGAGCATTTTAATTAAGAGAAACAGGGTGGGTGTAAGAGTGGATTGAATAGAGGAAGCCCTTGACCTCTAGTCAAAACATAGCAAGGGGTGTTTTACGACTTTGTGTAGGAAGGGATAAGCGATAGGGATAAATAAGGGATAAATAATATTATTTATTACAGGTCGCAGTCAAAGTCAAAGCAACACAATGATACGATAAAGATAATCTGGAAAACCCTGACACACCCTGTAGTTGTCACTTTTGGAAAAGACGAGCGTCCCTCCAATCATCGCCGGTGACGTGTTTTTCAGGCTCTGGAGACAGGAGCTCATGTCAGAAATGTCATTGTGAGTCGCGTTTGTTTCTGCGCCGGAGCCGTTCGTTCCCTTTGCATCCAAAGAATCTCAAAGGCGGATTATTTGTGTCGACAGGAGAGAGATTTGCTGCTACGATACCGACGTCGAGAATCTCTGAGGAGGAACAAAGCGTGAGGTCCTGCAAGGTGAGTCTGTTTGTTTGCGGCTGCTTGGTGTTGCGCAAGATAAAATGGCCTTTTTCTCGCTATCGTTCCTCTCGTCGATTCATCGTGAGGTGTCGCTTCAGTTTGTTCAGAGAGATGTTTGCTTCCGCGCCCGCAGGTCATCGAAACATTTTACGGCTACGACGAAGACGTGTTGGTGGACTCGGACGGATCGTCCTTGTCTTTTCACACCGACAGAACCCCCGACACGGAACCCGAAGAGGTAGCCCGCCATTTCTGCCAGCGTATTGGCACCAAACATTCCTCTTCAGCCTGGAATCGGACTCGTCTTTGCGTCGCGGGTGCTTTGTCGCCGGTCTGACTGATTCTGGTACTAGTGCTGTGTTGCATTGGTGTGTGCATGAAGAGGCGGAGCTTCGCTACCGCCAGCTGACGCAAGAATATCAAGCGCTGCAACGAGCCTACGCTCTGCTAGCCCAGACCAGCGAAGGGGACTACGACGCCGAGAAGGAGATCAAGGTGGCGCCCCTTCCCGCAACCCCCGGCCGGGTCGCAGCCTCCCCGTTCTCACCCAGCCTCGGGTGTTCTCTGGTCTGAAAGGAGGAGGAGGAGCCTCCCTCCTCCTCCTTTCAGACCAGAGAAAAGCTGATGGTAGAAATGGGTCACTATCAAAGCAGAGTAGCAGATCTGGAGTCAGCGCTGAAGCAACAAGGACAGGTAAGCTCATCAATGAGCACACCTTTTTCTCAGACAAAATAGCTACATTCTTCAGTCACTCATCCGTCTGGCATTACTGGACCAACCCCCCCCTTCTCACCCTAGCCGAGAAGGTAACGCGCACGTCCACGCACGCTCTCGCATTCTGCTTATGTGACAGCAGCCTTTCCTCAGTGGTTAGAATACATCAAAGTGACCAAGTCAGCACTTCAACAGAAGATGTTGGACATTGAAAGTGAGAAGGTAGACAGACACGCGACATCAGCCAAGGGGAACTCCGGCAATGTGCCCCAACAATTCTGACCTTGAGCTGTGCTAGGATATGTTCTGCAAGCAGAAGGGCTACCTGGATGAAGAGTTGGACTTCAGGAAGTGTTCCATGGACCAGGCTCATAAGGTAAGCCGCCCTCAAATCTCCCGCCGGACCACTGATGGACGAGGATTGCGGCCCAGAGGATCCTGGAGCTGGAGGCCATGTTGTACGAGGCGCTACCGCAGCGGGACTGCCCCGCCACGGACGGCGAAAAAGCCAGCCACGCTGGCGTGAATGACGTGCTGACGGCGGATCAGAGAGAAGAGCTTAGGAGCGCCGTGGACCAATGGAAGCGAGCCCTGATGTGCGAGTTGAGGGAGCGCGACGCTTGCATCCTCCAAGAGAGAATGGATCTGCTGCACAGCGCGCAACAGGTAAGGGCCCAAAGCCAGCCCGGCACTTACTTGCACGCTTACTGGCTTTTGAATGCCACTTTCCATTTGTCCGTCCTAGAGGAACAAAGAGCTGAAAGAATTCATCGAAGCTCAGAAGAGACAAATCAAACAATTGGAGGAGAAGTTTCTGTTTCTCTTTCTATTCTTCTCCTTGGCCTTCATTCTGTGGCCCTAACACCAGCTGGTGAGTGAGCTCCAGCGGCACCGCACTCGACACCTCCGATACACTGCCAGCCGGTCTCAGACGTTGGCAGACGCTCCGATGCCAACGTATACCCCCCGCCACGGTGACAGAGGCACCGCGTCACACCGGCGCTCATCCAATCAGAAGGCAGGAAAAGCAAATTCACATGCAGGGCACTTTTGAACCAGAAGAGAGCGCCACAAAAAACGGTTGTTGCCCCAAACGCGCACTAAAAAGGGTCAGAATAACAAGAGTCCCACTGGCCAGCCGGGGCCACCCGTCCAGCTGTTTCTTCAGGGGGGAAAAAAATTGGAGTCACCGGTGAGTACATTTTGCATTTAGCTCTGCTTTTCTGCTTCTGTCTTCAAGTGTGTGGCATCCTGCGATCAAAGATTCAGCCAACCCCAAAGCGGTTGACCTCAACGTCCCACCACCATGCCTACCAGAGCAGGTGACGTGATGCTTTGGACATCCTTCCGTCTCAGATGCCCAAAAGTACTCTTTGCCACATCTGCGGCAATACGGTGTCTTTTCAAAGGTGCAAATAAATCCAGCGTGGGCGGAACACGCACGTCTTCGGTTTTTCCCGCTTTGTTTGTGTGACAGCTGTTGTGAAAATTTTATACAAATAAAGTTGTATAGTACAGGTTTGGCCAAGCCGCAACTCCCGAACCGCATGCGGCTCTTTTATGTTCATATCAACATTTGTGTGTGTGTGGGGGGTTGTGCGTGTTGGCTTCACTTGAGTTCAATTTGGTATTTTGGTCAAAAGCGCATGTGGTGAAATTCCACAAAGTAGGATGGGCAAACACATTTCTTTAAACTATGAGTGTCAATTGGGCTCTCGAAATGGCAGGGAAAAGATGCACAGCAAAACGAAAATACGTAGATGAACACAGGACGTTTTAATCAGAGTGGGAAAGTTTCTATTTTTTGTTGAACGTGATGGCAAACCATTCTGCCTGATATGTCAGACCTCAGCGCATTTCAAAGATTCAAATCTTCAGCGCCATGCACTTCAGCTCACTCCATGCTAACATTGATCAGGCGTCGAACCCGCAACATCATGCTTAAGAGGTGGCCATGCTAACCAGTGCGCCATTACGGCAACGCATAATAACTAAGTCTACTGATCAAAACAGCGGTTACTATATGACGTCACTACGTCGTGGTCACGTGACGCAGACAAGACGTCAATGGACGTGGGCAGAGTTAACTTGTTTAAAAGGGAGTGGGCAGAAGAAATATTTAATTTATTTAAATCTATTTTGAGTGCACACCATTATGCCAATGCATAACAACTGTAAATCTACTAAACAAAACAGCGGTTGCTATATGACATCTGCCACGTCGTGGTCACGTGACATACGTGACGTCGATGGGCGTAACTTTCGCCGGAATTCAAATCCGCGGGGAGAGTTAACTTGTTTAAAAGAGAGTGGGCAGAAGAATTATTTAATTTATTTAAATCTATTTGGTGTGTGCGCCATTATGTCAATGCATAACAACTGTAAGTCTACTAAACAAAACAGCGGTTGCTATATGACGTCTGCCACGTCGTGGTCACGTGACGCGGACGTGACGTCGACGCCTACTTTACATCCCACCGATCACAGGACCCCTCGGCTGCATAACCGTGCCCCCTTCCCAACCAATCGGATTTGCTATACGCGAAAACGACGCCAATGGAAAGAGCTTCCGCCCAAATTTAAATCCGTGGGCGTGGCTCGCAGCAGGAAGTAGGAAAATGGCGGCGATGTTGACAAAGACACAGCGGATGGTAACATACGACTAACAAGAGAAATATTTTTATTTTCTGCTTGCAACTGGACCGTCCAGAGCGTACACGGTAAGTACAACTCATCGTTTTTAAAAAGAAGTACTTTTGTTGCCCTGAAAAGCGAGTGAGCGTGGCGTTTGTGGGGGACGTCGAATTTCGACGATTCTTTCTGGTCAACGGTTGTAAATGATTGTGTTGATTAAAAAAGAAAACTTGATGTAACTCTACTTTTAACTGCCGTTTCAGATAGATTTGGAATTGCATCACATCCAATTTTGCCTAGAGCGTACACGGTAAGTAACACTCGTTGTGTTTAAGGAGATTTACGTTTGTAATAGCAGAAGTGTAGCCGCGTTGCGTTGTACGTGTGAATGTTGGTCCAGGCGAAATGTTAATGTTTAATTTCATTCCTTTAGGTTCCACGGTGTTTGTTGGCTGCAAGTTTTCCACTGCAAGAAGAGGCTCATATCATTGACCAGGAGCGAGCTACAATGGTGAGTAGCCATAACATTTATGTTAAACACTTCCTATTTCATGTCTAACAGTACTTGATTTAACAAATAACCATAAATAAATACAGTGTGGGCACTGAAGTTAACATATGTGATTATACTGCCTAATCTGTCACCGAGTAGATTGTTGCAAAGTAATATAAGATCCAAAGTTGTAATTCAGAATAGTTTTCAAAAGAAGGCCATTAGAATTATATACAAGTCTGATTACCCTGAACAAGCTATTAATTAAATCACAAATTCTTCAATTCAAAGATTTGGTAGATTATCAGACAAATAATGTCTAACAGTAATTGATTTAACACATCACGATAAGTAGATTGAGTGTGGGCACTCTCAAATTAACATATATGATTATACTGCCTAATCTGTTACAGAGTATGTTGTTGCCAAGTAATGTAGAATAGATCCAAAGTAGTAATCCAGAATAGTTTTGAAGAGGCCATTAGAATAATAAACAAATCTGATGACCTTGAACATAATAACAAGCTAAGTGTTTAATATGTCCTATGAAGTCGAAATTGGGCACCGTCATGTGGTGAAATTTGGAATTGCATCACATCCAATTTTGCCTGGGAACAAACAGATTAAATAAATCTTAGTTTTGAATAAGCCACTCCTTCTCAAACAAGTAAACTCTGCCCATTTCGCGCAGTAGATGTTCTGTTAATATCTAGTATTTATACAAAGTCATAATTTAAATTGCTTTCAACCTTCATTCATCGGTTCAACCAACATTACTCGCTCTTACTACCAACTTGTATTGATTTAACTAAGCGTTTAATACTTCCTATCAGGTCTCAAGGCAAGATTTGGCAAAATACAGTTTCAGCAAATCCAATTTTGCCAGGGAACAAAAATAGATTAAATAAACTAAATAAGTCTTCTTCCCAATAAATAAATCAGAAAAGTCTGTCTTGTAACCAGTCCTCTTCAAACAAGTAAAGTCTGCCCATTTTGTGCCGTAGATTTTGTGTCCATGCCTAGTATTTAAACAAAATCATAATTTAAACGACTTCTTGCCTTCATTCACTTTGGAAATTTGGAATTGCAGCAAATCGAATTTTGCCAGGGAACAAAAATAGATCAATTAAACTAAGTCTTCTTCCCATTAAATAAATTAAAAAAGTCTGTCTTGTAACCAGTCCTTTTCAAACAAGTAAAGTCTGCCCATTTTGTGCCGTTGATTTTGTGTTAATGCCTAGTATTTATACAAAATCATAATTTAAAGGACTTCATTCCTTCATTCACTTTGGAAATTTGGAATTGCAGCACATCAAATTTTGCCTGGGAAGAAAAGTAGATTAAATAAATTTAATAAGTCTTACTACTTCCCATTAAATAAATTAAATACGTCTTACTTGTTCCCACTCCTTTTCAAAACAGTAGTTTAAAACGAGGGCCCTTCACTCAACCTTTAACCCTATTTATTCACCTTCTAGGCTAAGTGTTAAAGGCTAAGTGTTAAAGGCTAAGTGTTAAAGGCTAAGTGTTAAAGGCTAAGTGTTAAAGGCTAAGTGTTAGAGGCTAAGTGCCAGAGGCTAGGCGCCAGAGGCGAGTTTTTGTGGGCTGAAGTTTTAGTGGGGTTAGTGTGAATACAATCCAAAAGAATACAACAGAATACAATACAATAGAATATAATACATAGATTAAATTCAATAGCTCTTACTACTTCCCATTAAATAAATTAAATACGTCTTACTTGTTCCCAATCCTTTTCAAAAAAGTAGTTTAAAACGAGGGCCCTTCACTCAACCTTTAACCTCAACCCCGCACGTCACATTGTGTTGTATCTGTGAATGTTGGTTGTGGCCAAATGATAGTTTTCTTTCATTCGTTTAGGTTCCACGGTGTTTGTTGGCTATGTTTTCCACTGTCAGAAGGATGAAAATACAAAGTACAACGCTTGGACGTGGGCGAAGACGTCACCGGTGAGTCCTTCCTTCCTATTTATTTACCTTCTAGATGCTAGAGGCTAAGTGTTAGAGGCTAAGTGTTAGAGGCTAAGTGTTAAAGGCAACACAATACGAACAACACAACACAATACGAACAACTCAACACAATATGAACAACACAATATGAACAACACAACACAATACGAACAACACAACACAATACGAACAACACAACACAATACGAACAACACAACACATTACGAACAACACAACACAATACGAACAACACAACGATACTGCACTGAACAACACGATACCGCACTGAGAAACACGATACCGCACTGAACAACACGATACCGCACTGAACAACACCATGCCGCACTGAACACCATGCCACACTGAACAACACCATCCCGCACTGAACAACACCATGCCGCACTAAACAACACCATGCCGCACTGAACAACACCATGCCGCACTGAACAACACCATGCCGCACTGAAAGACACCATGCCGCACTGAAAGACACCATGCCGCACTGAAAGACACCATGCCGCACTGAACGACACCATGCCGCACTGAAAGACACCATGCCGCACTGAAAGACACCATGCCGCACTGAACAACACCATCCTGCACTGAACAACACCATCCCGCACTGAACAACACCATGCCGCACTGAACAACATTATGCCGCACTGAACAACATTATGCCGCACTGAACATTATGCCGCACTGAACAACACCATGCCGCACTGAACAACACCATGCCGCACTGAACAACACCATGCCGCACTGAACAACACCATGCCGCACTGAACAACACCATGCCGCACTGAACAACACCATGCCGCACTGAACAACATTATGCCGCACTGAACAACACCATGCCGCACTGAACAACACCATCCTGCACTGAACAACACCATTCCGCATTGAACACCATGCCGCACTGAACAACACCATCCCGCACTGAACAACACCATCCCGCACTGAACAACATTATGCCGCACTGAACAACATTATGCCGCACTGAACAACACCATGCCGCACTGATCAACACCATGCCGCACTGAACAACACCATGCCGCACTGAACAACATTATAACGCACTGAACAACACCATCCCGCACTGAACAACACCATGCCGCACTAAACAACATTATGCCGCACTGAACAACATTATGCCGAAATGAACAACACCATGCCGCACTAAACAACACCATGCCGCACTGAACAACACCATGCCGCACTGAACAACACCATGCCGCACTGAACAACACGATCCCGCATTGAACACCATCCCGCACTGAACAACACCATGCCGCACTGAACAACACCATGCCGCACTGAACAACACCATGCCGCACTGAACAACACCATGCCGCACTGAACAACACCATGCCGCACTGAACAACACCATTCCGCACTGAACAACACCATGCCGCACTGAACAACATTATGCTGCACTGAACAACACCATGCCGCACTGAACAACAACATGCCGCACTGAAAAACATTATGCCGCACTGAACAACACCATGCCGCACTGAACAACACCATCCTGAACTGAACAACACCATGCCGCATTGAACAACACCATGCCGCACTGAACAACACCATCCTGCACTGAACAACACCATCCCGCACTGAACAACACCATGCCGCACTGAACAACACCATGCCGCACTGAACAACACCATGCCGCAATGAACAACACCATCCCGCACTGAACAACATTATGCCGCACTGAACAACATTATGCCGCACTGAACAACATTATGCCGCACTGAACAACATTATGCCGCACTGAACAACATTATGCCGCAGTGAACAACACCATGCCGCACTGAACAACACCATGCCGCACTGAACAACACCATGCCGCACTGAACAACACCATGCCGCACTGAACAACACGATCCCGCATTGAACAACACCATGCCGCACTGAACAACACCATCCTGCACTGAACAACACCATCCCGCACTGAACAACACCATGCCGCACTGAACAACATTATGGCGCACTGAACAACATTATGCCGCACTGAACAACACCATGCCGCACTGAACAACACCATGCCGCACTGAACAACACCATGCCGCACTGAACAACACCATCCCGCACTGAACAACACCATGCCGCACTGAGCAACACCATGCCGCACTGAACAACACCATCCCGCACTGAACAACACCATGCCGCACTGAACAACACCATTCCGCACTGAACAACACCATGCCGCACTGAACAACATTACGCTGCACTGAACAACACCATGCCGCACTGAACAACACCATGCCGCACTGAACAACACCATGCCGCATTGAACAACACCATGCCGCATTGAACAACACCATGCCGCACTGAACAACACCATCCTGCACTGAACAACACCATGCCGCATTGAACAACACCATGCCGCACTGAACAACACCATCCTGCACTGAACAACACCATCCCGCACTGAACAACACCATCCCGCATTGAACAACACCATCCCGCACTGAACAACACCATGCCGCACTGAACAACACCATGCCGCACTGAACAACACCATGCCGCACTGAACAACACCATTCCGCACTGAACAACACCATGCCGCACTGAACAACACCATCCTGCACTGAACAACACCATCCCGCACTGAACAACACCATGCCGCATTGAACAACACCATCCTGCACTGAACAACACCATCCTGCACTGAACAACACCATGCCGCACTGAACAACACCATGCCGCACTGAACAACACCATGCCGCACTGAACAACACCATGCCGCACTGAACAACATTATGCCGCACTGAACAACATTATGTCGCACTGAACAACACCATGCCGCACTGAACAACACCATGCTGCACTGAACAACATTATGCCGCACTGAAAAACACCATGCCGCACTGAACAACACCATCCCGCACTGAACAACACCATGCCGCATTGAACAACACCATGCCGCACTGAACAACACCATGCTGCACTGAACAACACCATGCTGCACTGAACAACACGATCCTGCATTGAACAACACCATGCCGCACTGAACAACACCATCCTGCACTGAACAACACCATCCTGCACTGAACAACACCACCCCGTACTGAACAACACGATCCCGCATTGAACAACACCATCCCACACTGAACAACACCATGCCGCACTGAACAACACCATTCCGCACTGAACAACACCATGCCGCACTGAACAACACCATGCCGCACTGAACAACACCATGCCGCACTGAACAACACCATGCCGCACTGAACAACACCATGCCGCATTGAACAACACCATGCCGCACTGAACAACACCATCCTGCACTGAACAACACCATCCCGCACTGAACAACACCATGCCGCATTGAACAACACCATGCCGCACTGAACAACACCATCCTGCACTGAACAACACCATCCCGCACTGAACAACACCATGCCGCACTGAACAACATTATGGCCTACTGAACAACATTATGCCGCACTGAACAACACCATGCCGCACTGAACAACACCATGCCGCACTGAACAACACCATGCCGCACTGAACAACATTATGCCGCACTGAACAACATTATGCCGCACTGAACAACACCATGCCGCACTGAACAACACCATGCCGCACTGAACAACACCATGCCGCACTGAACAACACGACGTCGCACTGAACAACACGACGCCGCACAGAACAACACGACGCCGCACAGAATAACACAATACCGCACAGAACAACACAATACCGCACAAACAGTTTTAGATAATATTACGTCGCAGTCATGTGACGCGGACATGACGTCAATAGGCGGAACTCACGGCAAAATTATAATCCGTGGGCGTGGCTTGCAACAGGAAGTAGGAAAGCGGCAATTCTGGCAAACAAGACACAGCGGTTAGTAACACGATGACTTACAAGGCAAATATTTTTGTTTTCAGCTTGCAACTTGACCGTCTAGAGCGTACAAGGTAATTACAACTGTTTTTTTTTAGCCCTGAAAAGCAAGGGAGTGTGGCGTTTGGGAGGAATGTCGAACTCGGCGTCTGCTTCCAGCCACAGACGCCAAATTTCGACGATTATTTCGACTGGTCAACGGTTGTAAATTATTGCGTTGACTAAAAACTTTATTTAACTCTACTCTTAACTTTGCCGTTTCAGATATGCGGGTATTACACCGCGGAAATGACGTCAATAGGCTGAACTCTCGCCAAAATTCAAATCTGTGGGCGCAATGGCCTTGAGCGAGACACCGGATACAAACACGACGATTATCAACAGAAATATCTTTATTTTCTGCTTGCAAGTGGACCGTCTAGAGCGTACACGGTAAGTACAACTCATTGTGTTTAAAAAGATTTACGTTTGTGTAGTTTGCGTTGCGTTGTATCTGTGAATGTTGGTTTAGGCTAAATGTTAATGTTTAATTTCATTCCTTTAGGTTCCACGGTGTTTGTTGGCTGTATGTTTTCCACTGCAAGAAGAGGCTCGTATCATTGACCAGCAGGAGCTACAATGGTGAGTACCCCTTTCGTCTTCCATTTATGTTAAACACTTCCTATTTCATGTCTAACAGTACTCGATTTAACAAATAACCATAAATAAATACAGTGTGGGCAGTCACGTTAACATATGTGATTATCCTGCCTAATATGTTTATCACAAATATGTCACTAATCACTAATATGTTTATTTGTTTATCACAACACCTTTGGACCTTCAGCAATCGATTATTTCCCTTCATCTACATAGAGACAGAACGATGGTGTCTTAAACATCTCATTCATTTCACCAAATAACTTCACGCAGGTGGATAACGGCCGTCTCGGTCACGCTATGTTGCGTGATGCAGTTTTGAAGAACCAAATGCATTTATTCAATGAATAAGTCAAGCTAGTTCTATGTTTATGATGTTGTAAGTTACGGTACCGATTGAAGTTGAGTTCGAAGCCAGTGGAAAACAGCGCTGCGTTTGTGCTCTCCAGGTACAAATGTTGTGATCTCTGACTGACGACCGGGCGAGACTCGAGTAAGAGATGTCCAAACGAGCTCCGGCAGGGCGGGCCAAGGCGGAGCGAACGGACGCCCTTCAGGCCGCCAATGACGAGCTGAGAACCAAACTGATGGACGTCCAGTTAGAACTTCAGCAGGAGAAGAACAAGGTGAAAACCTCAACAGACAGACACTGCCTGCCTCCCTGCCTGCCTCCCTGCCTGCCTCCCTGCCTGCCTCCCTCCCTCCCAGTTTTCCCGATGTAGATTAGACATGCGTGTGCCATGACTGTGTCAGCCTACATCAACAAATGCACCGAGGACGTCAGCACCACTAAGAATATCATCACCCGGGGCAACCAACGACCCTGGATGACTGAGGAGGTACGTCAAACGCTACGAGCGCGGAACTCTGCCTTCAAGTCTGGCGACAAGGAGACACTGAGGACAGCGAGAGCCAACTTGAACCGTGCCATCAGGATAGCGAAGCGAGACCGCAGTCGAAAATTTCAGGATCGTTTCCACGACGTCAAAAACATCAGGAGTATGTGGCAAGGCATACGGGCGATTACAGACGACAACTCACCCTCCCCCCCCCGGTGGGTGTAGTTGATGCTGACTTTCTAAATGGTCTAAATAACTTCTTTGGGAGGTTCGAGGCACTAAACGGCACTCCAGCAGTTAAAACTGTCCCCCATCAGGAAGAGGAGGTACTCTGCCTTGACTCCGCCGATGTGTTGAAGACCCTGAGGAGAGTCAACCCCTGTAAGGCCCCTGGCCCGGACAACATTCCTGGGCGTGTGTTCAGGGAATGTGCAAGTCATCTGGCTGGGGTCATCACAGACATTTTTAACACCTCGCTGGGCCAAGCCACAGTGCCGGCGTGCTTTAAGACTGCCTCCATCATTCCGGTGCCGAAGAAACCTCAAATCACCTCATTTAATGATTACCGGCCTGTTGCACTGACTCCGGTTATGATGAAGTGCTTCGAAAGGCTGCTTAAAGGTCACATCGTTTCCAGACTCCCCCTATTATTTGACCCGTTCCAGTTTGCCGACCGGCAAAACCGCTCCACTCAGGAAGCCATCTCCTCCGTTCTTCACCTGAGCCTGGCTCACCTGGAGGAGAAGAACACCCATGTGCGGAGGCTGTTCCTGGACTTCAGCTCAGCGTTTAACACCATCATCCCACAGCATCTGGTAGGAAAATTGGAACACCTGGGCTTCAACACCCCCCTTCGCAACTGGCTGCTAGACTTCCTCACCAACAGACCTCAGTCAGTCCGGGTCGGACAGAACACCTCTGATGTCATCACCCTCAGCACAGGCTCCCTTCAGGGCTGCGTCCTGAGCCCCCTGCTGTGCACCCTGATGACACACGACTGCGTCCTCAGGTTCACCACCAATCACATCGTGAAGTCAGCAGACGACACAACGGTGGTGGGGCTCATCAGAGACAACAACGACCTGGACTACAGAGAGGAGGTGGAGCAGCTGGTGGGCTGGTGCAGAGAAAACAGCCTGATCCTGAATGAGGAGAAGATGAAGGAGATCATCGTCGACTTCAGGAAAAAACAGCCTCACCACGCTCCACTGATCATCAACAGCTCAGCTGTGGAGGTGGTCAGCAGCACCAAATTCCTGGGGGTCCACATCACAGAAGACCTCACCTGGACTATGAACACTACGGCACTGGTCAAGAGGGCACAGAAGCGCTTGTACTTCCTGCGGAGGATGAGGAGAGCCCACCTGGCCCCACCCATCATGAGGACGTTCTACAGGAGCACCATAGAGAGCATTCTGACAAGCTGTCTCTCTGTGTGGTGTGGAGGCTGCACCGCCTCCGATTGGAAGAACGTGAGGAGAGTGGTGAGGACAGCAGAGAGGATCATAGGGGCTCCTCTTCCCTCCATTCAGGACATTTCATCTCAGCGCTGCATGTCCCGTGCCCGTAACATCATCAATGACCCATCACACCCCCACCATGGACTGTTCTCCCTGCTGCCCTCTGGGAAGAGGTTTGCAGCATCCGCTGCAGGTCCACCAGGTTCTGCAACAGCTTTTTCCCTGCTGTCATCAGACTGTTGAACACTAGAACTGTTGAGCTCTAAACTGAACTCTGCATCACACATTCACAGAACTGTACTTTATGACACTACGGACCTCTATCTTGCACTATCTCGCACTACCAACTTTACTGAACTTGTATAAACCCTTTAAATAGAAGTTTAATACATGGTTTAGCATTCCTCTGCACACTCTTGAATACTGTTTTGCCTACTTGCACTATTGCATAATTATCACTGCTGCACTTTATACTTATTTTTAATATATATATATATATATATTTTTTCATAGGATATGTTACTTCTATTCAACTGCAATATCACTACTTTGTTGTAAGACGTATGCAACGGAATTTCGTTTTGTATGCACCATGTGCAGACAAGATGACAATAAAGTTTGTCTAAGTCTAAGTCATGTCAGGTCAGCTGTCTGGAGAGAGAGAGAAGTCAGGACCTGCGGGCGGAGCACCACCGTGCCACCGCCGCCATGACGGAACTCAAAAGCAAACTCCATGAGGAGAAGCAGAAAGAGTTAGCCATTACCAGGGAGACATTACTGCGGCAGCATGAAATGGAGCTGATGAGAGTGATCAAAATCAAAGATGGAGAGATCCAGCGACTGAATGCCTTGGTCCTCAGCCTGAGGGACGGCTCCATGGACAAGGTGATCCGCTCTATCCGTGTCTGACTATCCGCACGCCACGTCGGGCTTCGATGCGGCCGCTACCGTATTGTGTAGCTTGTCCCCAGTAAGCGTCGCGGCGCTCCGTTGCGGTCTCAACGGCCCGGTGTGGCGCAATGTCTGCTCAGGTGAGGAGGGGGGGCGCTTTGCTGGCGGAGGTGGAGGAGACGCGGCGGTGTCGGGAGACCGAGCGGTGTCGCCTCCACCAGGAGCGCGGAAGAAGCCCTGGCAGCGGCCCAGCAGGCCTGGCAGTCCCGAGCGGCCGAGCTCCGATCGGCTCATCACCAGCATCGGGAGGAGATGAGCCGAACCAAGAGAGACTGCGAGAGGGAGATCCGCCGACTGGTAGGACTGATCAGATGCGCGGTGCGTGGCTATGTTCCCAATTTCGTTGTATACCTGCAGTGCAATGACACCTAAGGCATTCTATTCTATTCTATTTCACAAGAAGAAAATGTCCGGTTGCTCGCTTCGCTTTTGTCACAGCAAAGGTGTTCTAGTCGATTCAAGAAAAAAATTGGCCGGTTGCTCTCTTTGTTTTTGTCACAATTCTGGCAAATGAGTTTGCCCGCCTGCCTGAGCGCTCCCCGTTTGTACATCCAGACGGATGAGATCAAGCTGAAAGACAGAGCGGTTAGTGTTTTGGATGAAGCCCTGGGGCCGGCCACGTCCACCGCCTTCAGCTGCAGACTCAGGCTGCCGAGCAGCAGATCGCTGCCCTGAGGAATTCCCAAAGGGCGGGCCTAAACTACCCTGGAAGTGGGGTCAACGCCGCTACTAGCAATCCTCTTCATTGCGTAAGCCACCTCATCACACACTTGCAGTACGCATGACTTAGTTCGTTGCTGGAGGAAGGTAGCACAAAAACAGTTTTGAACTTTGAACGAGTGCTTGTGTGTGTGTGTTGCGGGGCGTTTTCAGTCTCAGGAGGATCGGGACACGCGACGGTTTCATCTGAAAATCGCTGAGCTCAGCGCAGTCATCAGGAAACTGGAGGATCGAAACGCCCTGCTTTCTGAAGAGCGCAATGAACTGGTAATTTATTGACGGCACGCTTGAAGGTTTGCGCTACGTTTGATGCGCGCCATCCAGCGAGGCACCCATTGCGCTTGCTTATTAGTTGAGCGGCGCGGCGAGTCGGTTGCCTGGTAGATGTCTTTTATTGGGAGCCAAAGCCACGATTCCGTTCAAACCGATGCAAAAGGAATGGATACGTTCTGGCCCGCGTGTTGTGCGTCTTTCACATCCCGCACTTCATGCTTGCAGCTAAAGCGACTGAGAGAAACAGAAAGCCAGTTTCTGCCACTCCTGTACAAAAACAAACGCCTGAGCAGGAAGAATGAAGAACTCTCGCTGGTGCTGTGTCGCCTTGAAAACAAAGTGCGCTTTGTCACCCAGGAGAACGAGGAGATGGCAAGCTTGGTAAGTCGACGCGGACAACGGCGGCGTGCCAACAGAGTCCACTGCATTTGTGTTCCACAGAGAAGGCCTAGTTCGCTCAATGACCTGGACCGCGGTTGCGGCCAGCAGGACGGTGAAATGGAGTTCCTTCAAGTTGTGGAGCAGCGGCACATCATCGACGACTTGTCCAAGGTCTTCAGGCAGGCGACTCGGTGCACGTACGGCAGCGCCGCGCTCGCTCGCTGTCGCCAGGAAACCTTTTCCGTCCAAAGCTTGGCCGGCGGCCGCCATCCAAAAAATTGGCCCCTTAAATTCCGACCTTTCAAGCAGGAGCATTGTGCGCACGCGTTTGAACACGCTTTAGACTTGTTTTGCCGTTTTCAGCAGCTCAAAGCTCCCGTTTTGTCAGCGCCTTTGCCACTCGCTGTGCGCTGAAAACGACGGACTTGCCCGGCTGCTCAGCCCGTCAACCATGAGCCGCGAGCGCGACGTCATTGTCCGTAGGCAGGTAGTGGCAAAATGCACCCTGTTAGAGTTGCGCTCGCTCCAACTTATTTTGCAAGAACCACACGGGAGACAAGTAAGTTCTTTTGGACACCTGCAGGTGGAGAGTCCATCCGTTGTACGAATGAAGTCTGACTCTCGGCTCCTGCACGAGCATTTTAATTAAGAGAAACAGGGTGGGTGTAAGAGTGGATTGAATAGAGGAAGCCCTTGACCTCTAGTCAAAACATAGCAAGGGGTGTTTTACGACTTTGTGTAGGAAGGGATAAGCGATAGGGATAAATAAGGGATAAATAATATTATTTATTACAGGTCGCAGTCAAAGTCAAAGCAACACAATGATACGATAAAGATAATCTGGAAAACCCTGACACACCCTGTAGTTGTCACTTTTGGAAAAGACGAGCGTCCCTCCAATCATCGCCGGTGACGTGTTTTTCAGGCTCTGGAGACAGGAGCTCATGTCAGAAATGTCATTGTGAGTCGCGTTTGTTTCTGCGCCGGAGCCGTTCGTTCCCTTTGCATCCAAAGAATCTCAAAGGCGGATTATTTGTGTCGACAGGAGAGAGATTTGCTGCTACGATACCGACGTCGAGAATCTCTGAGGAGGAACAAAGCGTGAGGTCCTGCAAGGTGAGTCTGTTTGTTTGCGGCTGCTTGGTGTTGCGCAAGATAAAATGGCCTTTTTCTCGCTATCGTTCCTCTCGTCGATTCATCGTGAGGTGTCGCTTCAGTTTGTTCAGAGAGATGTTTGCTTCCGCGCCCGCAGGTCATCGAAACATTTTACGGCTACGACGAAGACGTGTTGGTGGACTCGGACGGATCGTCCTTGTCTTTTCACACCGACAGAACCCCCGACACGGAACCCGAAGAGGTAGCCCGCCATTTCTGCCAGCGTATTGGCACCAAACATTCCTCTTCAGCCTGGAATCGGACTCGTCTTTGCGTCGCGGGTGCTTTGTCGCCGGTCTGACTGATTCTGGTACTAGTGCTGTGTTGCATTGGTGTGTGCATGAAGAGGCGGAGCTTCGCTACCGCCAGCTGACGCAAGAATATCAAGCGCTGCAACGAGCCTACGCTCTGCTAGCCCAGACCAGCGAAGGGGACTACGACGCCGAGAAGGAGATCAAGGTGGCGCCCCTTCCCGCAACCCCCGGCCGGGTCGCAGCCTCCCCGTTCTCACCCAGCCTCGGGTGTTCTCTGGTCTGAAAGGAGGAGGAGGAGCCTCCCTCCTCCTCCTTTCAGACCAGAGAAAAGCTGATGGTAGAAATGGGTCACTATCAAAGCAGAGTAGCAGATCTGGAGTCAGCGCTGAAGCAACAAGGACAGGTAAGCTCATCAATGAGCACACCTTTTTCTCAGACAAAATAGCTACATTCTTCAGTCACTCATCCGTCTGGCATTACTGGACCAACCCCCCCCTTCTCACCCTAGCCGAGAAGGTAACGCGCACGTCCACGCACGCTCTCGCATTCTGCTTATGTGACAGCAGCCTTTCCTCAGTGGTTAGAATACATCAAAGTGACCAAGTCAGCACTTCAACAGAAGATGTTGGACATTGAAAGTGAGAAGGTAGACAGACACGCGACATCAGCCAAGGGGAACTCCGGCAATGTGCCCCAACAATTCTGACCTTGAGCTGTGCTAGGATATGTTCTGCAAGCAGAAGGGCTACCTGGATGAAGAGTTGGACTTCAGGAAGTGTTCCATGGACCAGGCTCATAAGGTAAGCCGCCCTCAAATCTCCCGCCGGACCACTGATGGACGAGGATTGCGGCCCAGAGGATCCTGGAGCTGGAGGCCATGTTGTACGAGGCGCTACCGCAGCGGGACTGCCCCGCCACGGACGGCGAAAAAGCCAGCCACGCTGGCGTGAATGACGTGCTGACGGCGGATCAGAGAGAAGAGCTTAGGAGCGCCGTGGACCAATGGAAGCGAGCCCTGATGTGCGAGTTGAGGGAGCGCGACGCTTGCATCCTCCAAGAGAGAATGGATCTGCTGCACAGCGCGCAACAGGTAAGGGCCCAAAGCCAGCCCGGCACTTACTTGCACGCTTACTGGCTTTTGAATGCCACTTTCCATTTGTCCGTCCTAGAGGAACAAAGAGCTGAAAGAATTCATCGAAGCTCAGAAGAGACAAATCAAACAATTGGAGGAGAAGTTTCTGTTTCTCTTTCTATTCTTCTCCTTGGCCTTCATTCTGTGGCCCTAACACCAGCTGGTGAGTGAGCTCCAGCGGCACCGCACTCGACACCTCCGATACACTGCCAGCCGGTCTCAGACGTTGGCAGACGCTCCGATGCCAACGTATACCCCCCGCCACGGTGACAGAGGCACCGCGTCACACCGGCGCTCATCCAATCAGAAGGCAGGAAAAGCAAATTCACATGCAGGGCACTTTTGAACCAGAAGAGAGCGCCACAAAAAACGGTTGTTGCCCCAAACGCGCACTAAAAAGGGTCAGAATAACAAGAGTCCCACTGGCCAGCCGGGGCCACCCGTCCAGCTGTTTCTTCAGGGGGGAAAAAAATTGGAGTCACCGGTGAGTACATTTTGCATTTAGCTCTGCTTTTCTGCTTCTGTCTTCAAGTGTGTGGCATCCTGCGATCAAAGATTCAGCCAACCCCAAAGCGGTTGACCTCAACGTCCCACCACCATGCCTACCAGAGCAGGTGACGTGATGCTTTGGACATCCTTCCGTCTCAGATGCCCAAAAGTACTCTTTGCCACATCTGCGGCAATACGGTGTCTTTTCAAAGGTGCAAATAAATCCAGCGTGGGCGGAACACGCACGTCTTCGGTTTTTCCCGCTTTGTTTGTGTGACAGCTGTTGTGAAAATTTTATACAAATAAAGTTGTATAGTACAGGTTTGGCCAAGCCGCAACTCCCGAACCGCATGCGGCTCTTTTATGTTCATATCAACATTTGTGTGTGTGTGGGGGGTTGTGCGTGTTGGCTTCACTTGAGTTCAATTTGGTATTTTGGTCAAAAGCGCATGTGGTGAAATTCCACAAAGTAGGATGGGCAAACACATTTCTTTAAACTATGAGTGTCAATTGGGCTCTCGAAATGGCAGGGAAAAGATGCACAGCAAAACGAAAATACGTAGATGAACACAGGACGTTTTAATCAGAGTGGGAAAGTTTCTATTTTTTGTTGAACGTGATGGCAAACCATTCTGCCTGATATGTCAGACCTCAGCGCATTTCAAAGATTCAAATCTTCAGCGCCATGCACTTCAGCTCACTCCATGCTAACATTGATCAGGCGTCGAACCCGCAACATCATGCTTAAGAGGTGGCCATGCTAACCAGTGCGCCATTACGGCAACGCATAATAACTAAGTCTACTGATCAAAACAGCGGTTACTATATGACGTCACTACGTCGTGGTCACGTGACGCAGACAAGACGTCAATGGACGTGGGCAGAGTTAACTTGTTTAAAAGGGAGTGGGCAGAAGAAATATTTAATTTATTTAAATCTATTTTGAGTGCACACCATTATGCCAATGCATAACAACTGTAAATCTACTAAACAAAACAGCGGTTGCTATATGACATCTGCCACGTCGTGGTCACGTGACATACGTGACGTCGATGGGCGTAACTTTCGCCGGAATTCAAATCCGCGGGGAGAGTTAACTTGTTTAAAAGAGAGTGGGCAGAAGAATTATTTAATTTATTTAAATCTATTTGGTGTGTGCGCCATTATGTCAATGCATAACAACTGTAAGTCTACTAAACAAAACAGCGGTTGCTATATGACGTCTGCCACGTCGTGGTCACGTGACGCGGACGTGACGTCGACGCCTACTTTACATCCCACCGATCACAGGACCCCTCGGCTGCATAACCGTGCCCCCTTCCCAACCAATCGGATTTGCTATACGCGAAAACGACGCCAATGGAAAGAGCTTCCGCCCAAATTTAAATCCGTGGGCGTGGCTCGCAGCAGGAAGTAGGAAAATGGCGGCGATGTTGACAAAGACACAGCGGATGGTAACATACGACTAACAAGAGAAATATTTTTATTTTCTGCTTGCAACTGGACCGTCCAGAGCGTACACGGTAAGTACAACTCATCGTTTTTAAAAAGAAGTACTTTTGTTGCCCTGAAAAGCGAGTGAGCGTGGCGTTTGTGGGGGACGTCGAATTTCGACGATTCTTTCTGGTCAACGGTTGTAAATGATTGTGTTGATTAAAAAAGAAAACTTGATGTAACTCTACTTTTAACTGCCGTTTCAGATAGATTTGGAATTGCATCACATCCAATTTTGCCTAGAGCGTACACGGTAAGTAACACTCGTTGTGTTTAAGGAGATTTACGTTTGTAATAGCAGAAGTGTAGCCGCGTTGCGTTGTACGTGTGAATGTTGGTCCAGGCGAAATGTTAATGTTTAATTTCATTCCTTTAGGTTCCACGGTGTTTGTTGGCTGCAAGTTTTCCACTGCAAGAAGAGGCTCATATCATTGACCAGGAGCGAGCTACAATGGTGAGTAGCCATAACATTTATGTTAAACACTTCCTATTTCATGTCTAACAGTACTTGATTTAACAAATAACCATAAATAAATACAGTGTGGGCACTGAAGTTAACATATGTGATTATACTGCCTAATCTGTCACCGAGTAGATTGTTGCAAAGTAATATAAGATCCAAAGTTGTAATTCAGAATAGTTTTCAAAAGAAGGCCATTAGAATTATATACAAGTCTGATTACCCTGAACAAGCTATTAATTAAATCACAAATTCTTCAATTCAAAGATTTGGTAGATTATCAGACAAATAATGTCTAACAGTAATTGATTTAACACATCACGATAAGTAGATTGAGTGTGGGCACTCTCAAATTAACATATATGATTATACTGCCTAATCTGTTACAGAGTATGTTGTTGCCAAGTAATGTAGAATAGATCCAAAGTAGTAATCCAGAATAGTTTTGAAGAGGCCATTAGAATAATAAACAAATCTGATTACCTTGAACATAATAACAAGCTAAGTGTTTAATATGTCCTATGAAGTCGAAATTGGGCACCGTCATGTGGTGAAATTTGGAATTGCATCACATCCAATTTTGCCTGGGAACAAACAGATTAAATAAATCTTAGTTTTGAATAAGCCACTCCTTCTCAAACAAGTAAACTCTGCCCATTTCGCGCAGTAGATGTTCTGTTAATATCTAGTATTTATACAAAGTCATAATTTAAATTGCTTTCAACCTTCATTCATCGGTTCAACCAACATTACTCGCTCTTACTACCAACTTGTATTGATTTAACTAAGCGTTTAATACTTCCTATCAGGTCTCAAGGCAAGATTTGGCAAAATACAGTTTCAGCAAATCCAATTTTGCCAGGGAACAAAAATAGATTAAATAAACTAAATAAGTCTTCTTCCCAATAAATAAATCAGAAAAGTCTGTCTTGTAACCAGTCCTCTTCAAACAAGTAAAGTCTGCCCATTTTGTGCCGTAGATTTTGTGTCCATGCCTAGTATTTAAACAAAATCATAATTTAAACGACTTCTTGCCTTCATTCACTTTGGAAATTTGGAATTGCAGCAAATCGAATTTTGCCAGGGAACAAAAATAGATCAATTAAACTAAGTCTTCTTCCCATTAAATAAATTAAAAAAGTCTGTCTTGTAACCAGTCCTTTTCAAACAAGTAAAGTCTGCCCATTTTGTGCCGTTGATTTTGTGTTAATGCCTAGTATTTATACAAAATCATAATTTAAAGGACTTCATTCCTTCATTCACTTTGGAAATTTGGAATTGCAGCACATCAAATTTTGCCTGGGAAGAAAAGTAGATTAAATAAATTTAATAAGTCTTACTACTTCCCATTAAATAAATTAAATACGTCTTACTTGTTCCCACTCCTTTTCAAAACAGTAGTTTAAAACGAGGGCCCTTCACTCAACCTTTAACCCTATTTATTCACCTTCTAGGCTAAGTGTTAAAGGCTAAGTGTTAAAGGCTAAGTGTTAAAGGCTAAGTGTTAAAGGCTAAGTGTTAAAGGCTAAGTGTTAGAGGCTAAGTGCCAGAGGCTAGGCGCCAGAGGCGAGTTTTTGTGGGCTGAAGTTTTAGTGGGGTTAGTGTGAATACAATCCAAAAGAATACAACAGAATACAATACAATAGAATATAATACATAGATTAAATTCAATAGCTCTTACTACTTCCCATTAAATAAATTAAATACGTCTTACTTGTTCCCAATCCTTTTCAAAAAAGTAGTTTAAAACGAGGGCCCTTCACTCAACCTTTAACCTCAACCCCGCACGTCACATTGTGTTGTATCTGTGAATGTTGGTTGTGGCCAAATGATAGTTTTCTTTCATTCGTTTAGGTTCCACGGTGTTTGTTGGCTATGTTTTCCACTGTCAGAAGGATGAAAATACAAAGTACAACGCTTGGACGTGGGCGAAGACGTCACCGGTGAGTCCTTCCTTCCTATTTATTTACCTTCTAGATGCTAGAGGCTAAGTGTTAGAGGCTAAGTGTTAGAGGCTAAGTGTTAAAGGCAACACAATACGAACAACACAACACAATACGAACAACTCAACACAATATGAACAACACAATATGAACAACACAACACAATACGAACAACACAACACAATACGAACAACACAACACAATACGAACAACACAACACATTACGAACAACACAACACAATACGAACAACACAACGATACTGCACTGAACAACACGATACCGCACTGAGAAACACGATACCGCACTGAACAACACGATACCGCACTGAACAACACCATGCCGCACTGAACACCATGCCACACTGAACAACACCATCCCGCACTGAACAACACCATGCCGCACTAAACAACACCATGCCGCACTGAACAACACCATGCCGCACTGAACAACACCATGCCGCACTGAAAGACACCATGCCGCACTGAAAGACACCATGCCGCACTGAACGACACCATGCCGCACTGAAAGACACCATGCCGCACTGAAAGACACCATGCCGCACTGAACAACACCATCCTGCACTGAACAACACCATCCCGCACTGAACAACACCATGCCGCACTGAACAACATTATGCCGCACTGAACAACATTATGCCGCACTGAACATTATGCCGCACTGAACATTATGCCGCACTGAACAACACCATGCCGCACTGAACAACACCATGCCGCACTGAACAACACCATGCCGCACTGAACAACACCATGCCGCACTGAACAACACCATGGCGCACTGAACAACACCATGCCGCACTGAACAACACCATGCCGCACTGAACAACATTATGCCGCACTGAACAACACCATGCCGCACTGAACAACACCATCCTGCACTGAACAACACCATTCCGCATTGAACACCATGCCGCACTGAACAACACCATCCCGCACTGAACAACACCATCCCGCACTGAACAACATTATGCCGCACTGAACAACATTATGCCGCACTGAACAACACCATGCCGCACTGAACAACACCATGCCGCACTGAACAACACCATGCCGCACTGAACAACATTATAACGCACTGAACAACACCATCCCGCACTGAACAACACCATGCCGCACTAAACAACATTATGCCGCACTGAACAACATTATGCCGAAATGAACAACACCATGCCGCACTAAACAACACCATGCCGCACTGAACAACACCATGCCGCACTGAACAACACCATGCCGCACTGAACAACACGATCCCGCATTGAACACCATCCCGCACTGAACAACACCATGCCGCACTGAACAACACCATGCCGCACTGAACAACACCATGCCGCACTGAACAACACCATGCCGCACTGAACAACACCATGCCGCACTGAACAACACCATTCCGCACTGAACAACACCATGCCGCACTGAACAACATTATGCTGCACTGAACAACACCATGCCGCACTGAACAACAACATGCCGCACTGAAAAACATTATGCCGCACTGAACAACACCATGCCGCACTGAACAACACCATCCTGAACTGAACAACACCATGCCGCATTGAACAACACCATGCCGCACTGAACAACACCATCCTGCACTGAACAACACCATCCCGCACTGAACAACACCATGCCGCACTGAACAACACCATGCCGCACTGAACAACACCATGCCGCAATGAACAACACCATCCCGCACTGAACAACATTATGCCGCACTGAACAACATTATGCCGCACTGAACAACATTATGCCGCACTGAACAACATTATGCCGCACTGAACAACATTATGCCGCACTGAACAACATTATGCCGCAGTGAACAACACCATGCCGCACTGAACAACACCATGCCGCACTGAACAACACCATGCCGCACTGAACAACACCATGCCGCACTGAACAACACGATCCCGCATTGAACAACACCATGCCGCACTGAACAACACCATCCTGCACTGAACAACACCATCCCGCACTGAACAACACCATGCCGCACTGAACAACATTATGGCGCACTGAACAACATTATGCCGCACTGAACAACACCATGCCGCACTGAACAACACCATGCCGCACTGAACAACACCATGCCGCACTGAACAACACCATCCCGCACTGAACAACACCATGCCGCACTGAGCAACACCATGCCGCACTGAACAACACCATCCCGCACTGAACAACACCATGCCGCACTGAACAACACCATTCCGCACTGAACAACACCATGCCGCACTGAACAACATTACGCTGCACTGAACAACACCATGCCGCACTGAACAACACCATGCCGCACTGAACAACACCATGCCGCATTGAACAACACCATGCCGCATTGAACAACACCATGCCGCACTGAACAACACCATCCTGCACTGAACAACACCATGCCGCATTGAACAACACCATGCCGCACTGAACAACACCATCCTGCACTGAACAACACCATCCCGCACTGAACAACACCATCCCGCATTGAACAACACCATCCTGCACTGAACAACACCATGCCGCACTGAACAACACCATGCCGCACTGAACAACACCATGCCGCACTGAACAACACCATTCCGCACTGAACAACACCATGCCGCACTGAACAACACCATCCTGCACTGAACAACACCATCCCGCACTGAACAACACCATGCCGCATTGAACAACACCATCCTGCACTGAACAACACCATCCTGCACTGAACAACACCATGCCGCACTGAACAACACCATGCCGCACTGAACAACACCATGCCGCACTGAACAACACCATGCCGCACTGAACAACATTATGCCGCACTGAACAACATTATGTCGCACTGAACAACACCATGCCGCACTGAACAACACCATGCTGCACTGAACAACATTATGCCGCACTGAAAAACACCATGCCGCACTGAACAACACCATCCCGCACTGAACAACACCATGCCGCATTGAACAACACCATGCCGCACTGAACAACACCATGCTGCACTGAACAACACCATGCTGCACTGAACAACACGATCCTGCATTGAACAACACCATGCCGCACTGAACAACACCATCCTGCACTGAACAACACCATCCTGCACTGAACAACACCACCCCGTACTGAACAACACGATCCCGCATTGAACAACACCATCCCACACTGAACAACACCATGCCGCACTGAACAACACCATTCCGCACTGAACAACACCATGCCGCACTGAACAACACCATGCCGCACTGAACAACACCATGCCGCACTGAACAACACCATGCCGCACTGAACAACACCATGCCGCATTGAACAACACCATGCCGCACTGAACAACACCATCCTGCACTGAACAACACCATCCCGCACTGAACAACACCATGCCGCATTGAACAACACCATGCCGCACTGAACAACACCATCCTGCACTGAACAACACCATCCCGCACTGAACAACACCATGCCGCACTGAACAACATTATGGCCTACTGAACAACATTATGCCGCACTGAACAACACCATGCCGCACTGAACAACACCATGCCGCACTGAACAACACCATGCCGCACTGAACAACATTATGCCGCACTGAACAACATTATGCCGCACTGAACAACACCATGCCGCACTGAACAACACCATGCCGCACTGAACAACACCATGCCGCACTGAACAACACGACGTCGCACTGAACAACACGACGCCGCACAGAACAACACGACGCCGCACAGAATAACACAATACCGCACAGAACAACACAATACCGCACAAACAGTTTTAGATAATATTACGTCGCAGTCATGTGACGCGGACATGACGTCAATAGGCGGAACTCACGGCAAAATTATAATCCGTGGGCGTGGCTTGCAACAGGAAGTAGGAAAGCGGCAATTCTGGCAAACAAGACACAGCGGTTAGTAACACGATGACTTACAAGGCAAATATTTTTGTTTTCAGCTTGCAACTTGACCGTCTAGAGCGTACAAGGTAATTACAACTGTTTTTTTTTAGCCCTGAAAAGCAAGGGAGTGTGGCGTTTGGGAGGAATGTCGAACTCGGCGTCTGCTTCCAGCCACAGACGCCAAATTTCGACGATTATTTCGACTGGTCAACGGTTGTAAATTATTGCGTTGACTAAAAACTTTATTTAACTCTACTCTTAACTTTGCCGTTTCAGATATGCGGGTATTACACCGCGGAAATGACGTCAATAGGCTGAACTCTCGCCAAAATTCAAATCTGTGGGCGCAATGGCCTTGAGCGAGACACCGGATACAAACACGACGATTATCAACAGAAATATCTTTATTTTCTGCTTGCAAGTGGACCGTCTAGAGCGTACACGGTAAGTACAACTCATTGTGTTTAAAAAGATTTACGTTTGTGTAGTTTGCGTTGCGTTGTATCTGTGAATGTTGGTTTAGGCTAAATGTTAATGTTTAATTTCATTCCTTTAGGTTCCACGGTGTTTGTTGGCTGTATGTTTTCCACTGCAAGAAGAGGCTCGTATCATTGACCAGCAGGAGCTACAATGGTGAGTACCCCTTTCGTCTTCCATTTATGTTAAACACTTCCTATTTCATGTCTAACAGTACTCGATTTAACAAATAACCATAAATAAATACAGTGTGGGCAGTCACGTTAACATATGTGATTATCCTGCCTAATATGTTTATCACAAATATGTCACTAATCACTAATATGTTTATTTGTTTATCACAACACCTTTGGACCTTCAGCAATCGATTATTTCCCTTCATCTACATAGAGACAGAACGATGGTGTCTTAAACATCTCATTCATTTCACCAAATAACTTCACGCAGGTGGATAACGGCCGTCTCGGTCACGCTATGTTGCGTGATGCAGTTTTGAAGAACCAAATGCATTTATTCAATGAATAAGTCAAGCTAGTTCTATGTTTATGATGTTGTAAGTTACGGTACCGATTGAAGTTGAGTTCGAAGCCAGTGGAAAACAGCGCTGCGTTTGTGCTCTCCAGGTACAAATGTTGTGATCTCTGACTGACGACCGGGCGAGACTCGAGTAAGAGATGTCCAAACGAGCTCCGGCAGGGCGGGCCAAGGCGGAGCGAACGGACGCCCTTCAGGCCGCCAATGACGAGCTGAGAACCAAACTGATGGACGTCCAGTTAGAACTTCAGCAGGAGAAGAACAAGGTGAAAACCTCAACAGACAGACACTGCCTGCCTCCCTGCCTGCCTCCCTGCCTGCCTCCCTGCCTGCCTCCCTCCCTCCCAGTTTTCCCGATGTAGATTAGACATGCGTGTGCCATGACTGTGTCAGCCTACATCAACAAATGCACCGAGGACGTCAGCACCACTAAGAATATCATCACCCGGGGCAACCAACGACCCTGGATGACTGAGGAGGTACGTCAAACGCTACGAGCGCGGAACTCTGCCTTCAAGTCTGGCGACAAGGAGACACTGAGGACAGCGAGAGCCAACTTGAACCGTGCCATCAGGATAGCGAAGCGAGACCGCAGTCGAAAATTTCAGGATCGTTTCCACGACGTCAAAAACATCAGGAGTATGTGGCAAGGCATACGGGCGATTACAGACGACAACTCACCCTCCCCCCCCCGGTGGGTGTAGTTGATGCTGACTTTCTAAATGGTCTAAATAACTTCTTTGGGAGGTTCGAGGCACTAAACGGCACTCCAGCAGTTAAAACTGTCCCCCATCAGGAAGAGGAGGTACTCTGCCTTGACTCCGCCGATGTGTTGAAGACCCTGAGGAGAGTCAACCCCTGTAAGGCCCCTGGCCCGGACAACATTCCTGGGCGTGTGTTCAGGGAATGTGCAAGTCATCTGGCTGGGGTCATCACAGACATTTTTAACACCTCGCTGGGCCAAGCCAAAGTGCCGGCGTGCTTTAAGACTGCCTCCATCATTCCGGTGCCGAAGAAACCTCAAATCACCTCATTTAATGATTACCGGCCTGTTGCACTGACTCCGGTTATGATGAAGTGCTTCGAAAGGCTGCTTAAAGGTCACATCGTTTCCAGACTCCCCCTATTATTTGACCCGTTCCAGTTTGCCGACCGGCAAAACCGCTCCACTCAGGAAGCCATCTCCTCCGTTCTTCACCTGAGCCTGGCTCACCTGGAGGAGAAGAACACCCATGTGCGGAGGCTGTTCCTGGACTTCAGCTCAGCGTTTAACACCATCATCCCACAGCATCTGGTAGGAAAATTGGAACACCTGGGCTTCAACACCCCCCTTCGCAACTGGCTGCTAGACTTCCTCACCAACAGACCTCAGTCAGTCCGGGTCGGACAGAACACCTCTGATGTCATCACCCTCAGCACAGGCTCCCTTCAGGGCTGCGTCCTGAGCCCCCTGCTGTGCACCCTGATGACACACGACTGCGTCCTCAGGTTCACCACCAATCACATCGTGAAGTCAGCAGACGACACAACGGTGGTGGGGCTCATCAGAGACAACAACGACCTGGACTACAGAGAGGAGGTGGAGCAGCTGGTGGGCTGGTGCAGAGAAAACAGCCTGATCCTGAATGAGGAGAAGATGAAGGAGATCATCGTCGACTTCAGGAAAAAACAGCCTCACCACGCTCCACTGATCATCAACAGCTCAGCTGTGGAGGTGGTCAGCAGCACCAAATTCCTGGGGGTCCACATCACAGAAGACCTCACCTGGACTATGAACACTACGGCACTGGTCAAGAGGGCACAGAAGCGCTTGTACTTCCTGCGGAGGATGAGGAGAGCCCACCTGGCCCCACCCATCATGAGGACGTTCTACAGGAGCACCATAGAGAGCATTCTGACAAGCTGTCTCTCTGTGTGGTGTGGAGGCTGCACCGCCTCCGATTGGAAGAACGTGAGGAGAGTGGTGAGGACAGCAGAGAGGATCATAGGGGCTCCTCTTCCCTCCATTCAGGACATTTCATCTCAGCGCTGCATGTCCCGTGCCCGTAACATCATCAATGACCCATCACACCCCCACCATGGACTGTTCTCCCTGCTGCCCTCTGGGAAGAGGTTTGCAGCATCCGCTGCAGGTCCACCAGGTTCTGCAACAGCTTTTTCCCTGCTGTCATCAGACTGTTGAACACTAGAACTGTTGAGCTCTAAACTGAACTCTGCATCACACATTCACAGAACTGTACTTTATGACACTACGGACCTCTATCTTGCACTATCTCGCACTACCAACTTTACTGAACTTGTATAAACCCTTTAAATAGAAGTTTAATACATGGTTTAGCATTCCTCTGCACACTCTTGAATACTGTTTTGCCTACTTGCACTATTGCATAATTATCACTGCTGCACTTTATACTTATTTTTAATATATATATATATATATTTTTTCATAGGATATGTTACTTCTATTCAACTGCAATATCACTACTTTGTTGTAAGACGTATGCAACGGAATTTCGTTTTGTATGCACCATGTGCAGACAAGATGACAATAAAGTTTGTCTAAGTCTAAGTCATGTCAGGTCAGCTGTCTGGAGAGAGAGAGAAGTCAGGACCTGCGGGCGGAGCACCACCGTGCCACCGCCGCCATGACGGAACTCAAAAGCAAACTCCATGAGGAGAAGCAGAAAGAGTTAGCCATTACCAGGGAGACATTACTGCGGCAGCATGAAATGGAGCTGATGAGAGTGATCAAAATCAAAGATGGAGAGATCCAGCGACTGAATGCCTTGGTCCTCAGCCTGAGGGACGGCTCCATGGACAAGGTGATCCGCTCTATCCGTGTCTGACTATCCGCACGCCACGTCGGGCTTCGATGCGGCCGCTACCGTATTGTGTAGCTTGTCCCCAGTAAGCGTCGCGGCGCTCCGTTGCGGTCTCAACGGCCCGGTGTGGCGCAATGTCTGCTCAGGTGAGGAGGGGGGGCGCTTTGCTGGCGGAGGTGGAGGAGACGCGGCGGTGTCGGGAGACCGAGCGGTGTCGCCTCCACCAGGAGCGCGGAAGAAGCCCTGGCAGCGGCCCAGCAGGCCTGGCAGTCCCGAGCGGCCGAGCTCCGATCGGCTCATCACCAGCATCGGGAGGAGATGAGCCGAACCAAGAGAGACTGCGAGAGGGAGATCCGCCGACTGGTAGGACTGATCAGATGCGCGGTGCGTGGCTATGTTCCCAATTTCGTTGTATACCTGCAGTGCAATGACACCTAAGGCATTCTATTCTATTCTATTTCACAAGAAGAAAATGTCCGGTTGCTCGCTTCGCTTTTGTCACAGCAAAGGTGTTCTAGTCGATTCAAGAAAAAAATTGGCCGGTTGCTCTCTTTGTTTTTGTCACAATTCTGGCAAATGAGTTTGCCCGCCTGCCTGAGCGCTCCCCGTTTGTACATCCAGACGGATGAGATCAAGCTGAAAGACAGAGCGGTTAGTGTTTTGGATGAAGCCCTGGGGCCGGCCACGTCCACCGCCTTCAGCTGCAGACTCAGGCTGCCGAGCAGCAGATCGCTGCCCTGAGGGATTCCCAAAGGGCGGGCCTAAACTACCCTGGAAGTGGGGTCAACGCCGCTACTAGCAATCCTCTTCATTGCGTAAGCCACCTCATCACACACTTGCAGTACGCATGACTTAGTTCGTTGCTGGAGGAAGGTAGCACAAAAACAGTTTTGAACTTTGAACGAGTGCTTGTGTGTGTGTGTTGCGGGGCGTTTTCAGTCTCAGGAGGATCGGGACACGCGACGGTTTCATCTGAAAATCGCTGAGCTCAGCGCAGTCATCAGGAAACTGGAGGATCGAAACGCCCTGCTTTCTGAAGAGCGCAATGAACTGGTAATTTATTGACGGCACGCTTGAAGGTTTGCGCTACGTTTGATGCGCGCCATCCAGCGAGGCACCCATTGCGCTTGCTTATTAGTTGAGCGGCGCGGCGAGTCGGTTGCCTGGTAGATGTCTTTTATTGGGAGCCAAAGCCACGATTCCGTTCAAACCGATGCAAAAGGAATGGATACGTTCTGGCCCGCGTGTTGTGCGTCTTTCACATCCCGCACTTCATGCTTGCAGCTAAAGCGACTGAGAGAAACAGAAAGCCAGTTTCTGCCACTCCTGTACAAAAACAAACGCCTGAGCAGGAAGAATGAAGAACTCTCGCTGGTGCTGTGTCGCCTTGAAAACAAAGTGCGCTTTGTCACCCAGGAGAACGAGGAGATGGCAAGCTTGGTAAGTCGACGCGGACAACGGCGGCGTGCCAACAGAGTCCACTGCATTTGTGTTCCACAGAGAAGGCCTAGTTCGCTCAATGACCTGGACCGCGGTTGCGGCCAGCAGGACGGTGAAATGGAGTTCCTTCAAGTTGTGGAGCAGCGGCACATCATCGACGACTTGTCCAAGGTCTTCAGGCAGGCGACTCGGTGCACGTACGGCAGCGCCGCGCTCGCTCGCTGTCGCCAGGAAACCTTTTCCGTCCAAAGCTTGGCCGGCGGCCGCCATCCAAAAAATTGGCCCCTTAAATTCCGACCTTTCAAGCAGGAGCATTGTGCGCACGCGTTTGAACACGCTTTAGACTTGTTTTGCCGTTTTCAGCAGCTCAAAGCTCCCGTTTTGTCAGCGCCTTTGCCACTCGCTGTGCGCTGAAAACGACGGACTTGCCCGGCTGCTCAGCCCGTCAACCATGAGCCGCGAGCGCGACGTCATTGTCCGTAGGCAGCTAGTGGCAAAATGCACCCTGTTAGAGTTGCGCTCGCTCCAACTTATTTTGCAAGAACCACACGGGAGACAAGTAAGTTCTTTTGGACACCTGCAGGTGGAGAGTCCATCCGTTGTACGAATGAAGTCTGACTCTCGGCTCCTGCACGAGCATTTTAATTAAGAGAAACAGGGTGGGTGTAAGAGTGGATTGAATAGAGGAAGCCCTTGACCTCTAGTCAAAACATAGCAAGGGGTGTTTTACGACTTTGTGTAGGAAGGGATAAGCGATAGGGATAAATAAGGGATAAATAATATTATTTATTACAGGTCGCAGTCAAAGTCAAAGCAACACAATGATACGATAAAGATAATCTGGAAAACCCTGACACACCCTGTAGTTGTCACTTTTGGAAAAGACGAGCGTCCCTCCAATCATCGCCGGTGACGTGTTTTTCAGGCTCTGGAGACAGGAGCTCATGTCAGAAATGTCATTGTGAGTCGCGTTTGTTTCTGCGCCGGAGCCGTTCGTTCCCTTTGCATCCAAAGAATCTCAAAGGCGGATTATTTGTGTCGACAGGAGAGAGATTTGCTGCTACGATACCGACGTCGAGAATCTCTGAGGAGGAACAAAGCGTGAGGTCCTGCAAGGTGAGTCTGTTTGTTTGCGGCTGCTTGGTGTTGCGCAAGATGAAATGGCCTTTTTCTCGCTATCGTTCCTCTCGTCGATTCATCGTGAGGTGTCGCTTCAGTTTGTTCAGAGAGATGTTTGCTTCCGCGCCCGCAGGTCATCGAAACATTTTACGGCTACGACGAAGACGTGTTGGTGGACTCGGACGGATCGTCCTTGTCTTTTCACACCGACAGAACCCCCGACACGGAACCCGAAGAGGTAGCCCGCCATTTCTGCCAGCGTATTGGCACCAAACATTCCTCTTCAGCCTGGAATCGGACTCGTCTTTGCGTCGCGGGTGCTTTGTCGCCGGTCTGACTGATTCTGGTACTAGTGCTGTGTTGCATTGGTGTGTGCATGAAGAGGCGGAGCTTCGCTACCGCCAGCTGACGCAAGAATATCAAGCGCTGCAACGAGCCTACGCTCTGCTAGCCCAGACCAGCGAAGGGGACTACGACGCCGAGAAGGAGATCAAGGTGGCGCCCCTTCCCGCAACCCCCGGCCGGGTCGCAGCCTCCCCGTTCTCACCCAGCCTCGGGTGTTCTCTGGTCTGAAAGGAGGAGGAGGAGCCTCCCTCCTCCTCCTTTCAGACCAGAGAAAAGCTGATGGTAGAAATGGGTCACTATCAAAGCAGAGTAGCAGATCTGGAGTCAGCGCTGAAGCAACAAGGACAGGTAAGCTCATCAATGAGCACACCTTTTTCTCAGACAAAATAGCTACATTCTTCAGTCACTCATCCGTCTGGCATTACTGGACCAACCCCCCCCTTCTCACCCTAGCCGAGAAGGTAACGCGCACGTCCACGCACGCTCTCGCATTCTGCTTATGTGACAGCAGCCTTTCCTCAGTGGTTAGAATACATCAAAGTGACCAAGTCAGCACTTCAACAGAAGATGTTGGACATTGAAAGTGAGAAGGTAGACAGACACGCGACATCAGCCAAGGGGAACTCCGGCAATGTGCCCCAACAATTCTGACCTTGAGCTGTGCTAGGATATGTTCTGCAAGCAGAAGGGCTACCTGGATGAAGAGTTGGACTTCAGGAAGTGTTCCATGGACCAGGCTCATAAGGTAAGCCGCCCTCAAATCTCCCGCCGGACCACTGATGGACGAGGATTGCGGCCCAGAGGATCCTGGAGCTGGAGGCCATGTTGTACGAGGCGCTACCGCAGCGGGACTGCCCCGCCACGGACGGCGAAAAAGCCAGCCACGCTGGCGTGAATGACGTGCTGACGGCGGATCAGAGAGAAGAGCTTAGGAGCGCCGTGGACCAATGGAAGCGAGCCCTGATGTGCGAGTTGAGGGAGCGCGACGCTTGCATCCTCCAAGAGAGAATGGATCTGCTGCACAGCGCGCAACAGGTAAGGGCCCAAAGCCAGCCCGGCACTTACTTGCACGCTTACTGGCTTTTGAATGCCACTTTCCATTTGTCCGTCCTAGAGGAACAAAGAGCTGAAAGAATTCATCGAAGCTCAGAAGAGACAAATCAAACAATTGGAGGAGAAGTTTCTGTTTCTCTTTCTATTCTTCTCCTTGGCCTTCATTCTGTGGCCCTAACACCAGCTGGTGAGTGAGCTCCAGCGGCACCGCACTCGACACCTCCGATACACTGCCAGCCGGTCTCAGACGTTGGCAGACGCTCCGATGCCAACGTATACCCCCCGCCACGGTGACAGAGGCACCGCGTCACACCGGCGCTCATCCAATCAGAAGGCAGGAAAAGCAAATTCACATGCAGGGCACTTTTGAACCAGAAGAGAGCGCCACAAAAAACGGTTGTTGCCCCAAACGCGCACTAAAAAGGGTCAGAATAACAAGAGTCCCACTGGCCAGCCGGGGCCACCCGTCCAGCTGTTTCTTCAGGGGGGAAAAAAATTGGAGTCACCGGTGAGTACATTTTGCATTTAGCTCTGCTTTTCTGCTTCTGTCTTCAAGTGTGTGGCATCCTGCGATCAAAGATTCAGCCAACCCCAAAGCGGTTGACCTCAACGTCCCACCACCATGCCTACCAGAGCAGGTGACGTGATGCTTTGGACATCCTTCCGTCTCAGATGCCCAAAAGTACTCTTTGCCACATCTGCGGCAATACGGTGTCTTTTCAAAGGTGCAAATAAATCCAGCGTGGGCGGAACACGCACGTCTTCGGTTTTTCCCGCTTTGTTTGTGTGACAGCTGTTGTGAAAATTTTATACAAATAAAGTTGTATAGTACAGGTTTGGCCAAGCCGCAACTCCCGAACCGCATGCGGCTCTTTTATGTTCATATCAACATTTGTGTGTGTGTGGGGGGTTGTGCGTGTTGGCTTCACTTGAGTTCAATTTGGTATTTTGGTCAAAAGCGCATGTGGTGAAATTCCACAAAGTAGGATGGGCAAACACATTTCTTTAAACTATGAGTGTCAATTGGGCTCTCGAAATGGCAGGGAAAAGATGCACAGCAAAACGAAAATACGTAGATGAACACAGGACGTTTTAATCAGAGTGGGAAAGTTTCTATTTTTTGTTGAACGTGATGGCAAACCATTCTGCCTGATATGTCAGACCTCAGCGCATTTCAAAGATTCAAATCTTCAGCGCCATGCGCTTCAGCTCACTCCATGCTAACATTGATCAGGCGTCGAACCCGCAACATCATGCTTAAGAGGTGGCCATGCTAACCAGTGCGCCATTACGGCAACGCATAATAACTAAGTCTACTGATCAAAACAGCGGTTACTATATGACGTCACTACGTCGTGGTCACGTGACGCAGACAAGACGTCAATGGACGTGGGCAGAGTTAACTTGTTTAAAAGGGAGTGGGCAGAAGAAATATTTAATTTATTTAAATCTATTTTGAGTGCACACCATTATGCCAATGCATAACAACTGTAAATCTACTAAACAAAACAGCGGTTGCTATATGACATCTGCCACGTCGTGGTCACGTGACATACGTGACGTCGATGGGCGTAACTTTCGCCGGAATTCAAATCCGCGGGGAGAGTTAACTTGTTTAAAAGAGAGTGGGCAGAAGAATTATTTAATTTATTTAAATCTATTTGGTGTGTGCGCCATTATGTCAATGCATAACAACTGTAAGTCTACTAAACAAAACAGCGGTTGCTATATGACGTCTGCCACGTCGTGGTCACGTGACGCGGACGTGACGTCGACGCCTACTTTACATCCCACCGATCACAGGACCCCTCGGCTGCATAACCGTGCCCCCTTCCCAACCAATCGGATTTGCTATACGCGAAAACGACGCCAATGGAAAGAGCTTCCGCCCAAATTTAAATCCGTGGGCGTGGCTCGCAGCAGGAAGTAGGAAAATGGCGGCGATGTTGACAAAGACACAGCGGATGGTAACATACGACTAACAAGAGAAATATTTTTATTTTCTGCTTGCAACTGGACCGTCCAGAGCGTACACGGTAAGTACAACTCATCGTTTTTAAAAAGAAGTACTTTTGTTGCCCTGAAAAGCGAGTGAGCGTGGCGTTTGTGGGGGACGTCGAATTTCGACGATTCTTTCTGGTCAACGGTTGTAAATGATTGTGTTGATTAAAAAAGAAAACTTGATGTAACTCTACTTTTAACTGCCGTTTCAGATAGATTTGGAATTGCATCACATCCAATTTTGCCTAGAGCGTACACGGTAAGTAACACTCGTTGTGTTTAAGGAGATTTACGTTTGTAATAGCAGAAGTGTAGCCGCGTTGCGTTGTACGTGTGAATGTTGGTCCAGGCGAAATGTTAATGTTTAATTTCATTCCTTTAGGTTCCACGGTGTTTGTTGGCTGCAAGTTTTCCACTGCAAGAAGAGGCTCATATCATTGACCAGGAGCGAGCTACAATGGTGAGTAGCCATAACATTTATGTTAAACACTTCCTATTTCATGTCTAACAGTACTTGATTTAACAAATAACCATAAATAAATACAGTGTGGGCACTGAAGTTAACATATGTGATTATACTGCCTAATCTGTCACCGAGTAGATTGTTGCAAAGTAATATAAGATCCAAAGTTGTAATTCAGAATAGTTTTCAAAAGAAGGCCATTAGAATTATATACAAGTCTGATTACCCTGAACAAGCTATTAATTAAATCACAAATTCTTCAATTCAAAGATTTGGTAGATTATCAGACAAATAATGTCTAACAGTAATTGATTTAACACATCACGATAAGTAGATTGAGTGTGGGCACTCTCAAATTAACATATATGATTATACTGCCTAATCTGTTACAGAGTATGTTGTTGCCAAGTAATGTAGAATAGATCCAAAGTAGTAATCCAGAATAGTTTTGAAGAGGCCATTAGAATAATAAACAAATCTGATTACCTTGAACATAATAACAAGCTAAGTGTTTAATATGTCCTATGAAGTCGAAATTGGGCACCGTCATGTGGTGAAATTTGGAATTGCATCACATCCAATTTTGCCTGGGAACAAACAGATTAAATAAATCTTAGTTTTGAATAAGCCACTCCTTCTCAAACAAGTAAACTCTGCCCATTTCGCGCAGTAGATGTTCTGTTAATATCTAGTATTTATACAAAGTCATAATTTAAATTGCTTTCAACCTTCATTCATCGGTTCAACCAACATTACTCGCTCTTACTACCAACTTGTATTGATTTAACTAAGCGTTTAATACTTCCTATCAGGTCTCAAGGCAAGATTTGGCAAAATACAGTTTCAGCAAATCCAATTTTGCCAGGGAACAAAAATAGATTAAATAAACTAAATAAGTCTTCTTCCCAATAAATAAATCAGAAAAGTCTGTCTTGTAACCAGTCCTCTTCAAACAAGTAAAGTCTGCCCATTTTGTGCCGTAGATTTTGTGTCCATGCCTAGTATTTAAACAAAATCATAATTTAAACGACTTCTTGCCTTCATTCACTTTGGAAATTTGGAATTGCAGCAAATCGAATTTTGCCAGGGAACAAAAATAGATCAATTAAACTAAGTCTTCTTCCCATTAAATAAATTAAAAAAGTCTGTCTTGTAACCAGTCCTTTTCAAACAAGTAAAGTCTGCCCATTTTGTGCCGTTGATTTTGTGTTAATGCCTAGTATTTATACAAAATCATAATTTAAAGGACTTCATTCCTTCATTCACTTTGGAAATTTGGAATTGCAGCACATCAAATTTTGCCTGGGAAGAAAAGTAGATTAAATAAATTTAATAAGTCTTACTACTTCCCATTAAATAAATTAAATACGTCTTACTTGTTCCCACTCCTTTTCAAAACAGTAGTTTAAAACGAGGGCCCTTCACTCAACCTTTAACCCTATTTATTCACCTTCTAGGCTAAGTGTTAAAGGCTAAGTGTTAAAGGCTAAGTGTTAAAGGCTAAGTGTTAAAGGCTAAGTGTTAAAGGCTAAGTGTTAGAGGCTAAGTGCCAGAGGCTAGGCGCCAGAGGCGAGTTTTTGTGGGCTGAAGTTTTAGTGGGGTTAGTGTGAATACAATCCAAAAGAATACAACAGAATACAATACAATAGAATATAATACATAGATTAAATTCAATAGCTCTTACTACTTCCCATTAAATAAATTAAATACGTCTTACTTGTTCCCAATCCTTTTCAAAAAAGTAGTTTAAAACGAGGGCCCTTCACTCAACCTTTAACCTCAACCCCGCACGTCACATTGTGTTGTATCTGTGAATGTTGGTTGTGGCCAAATGATAGTTTTCTTTCATTCGTTTAGGTTCCACGGTGTTTGTTGGCTATGTTTTCCACTGTCAGAAGGATGAAAATACAAAGTACAACGCTTGGACGTGGGCGAAGACGTCACCGGTGAGTCCTTCCTTCCTATTTATTTACCTTCTAGATGCTAGAGGCTAAGTGTTAGAGGCTAAGTGTTAGAGGCTAAGTGTTAAAGGCAACACAATACGAACAACACAACACAATACGAACAACTCAACACAATATGAACAACACAATATGAACAACACAACACAATACGAACAACACAACACAATACGAACAACACAACACAATACGAACAACACAACACATTACGAACAACACAACACAATACGAACAACACAACGATACTGCACTGAACAACACGATACCGCACTGAGAAACACGATACCGCACTGAACAACACGATACCGCACTGAACAACACCATGCCGCACTGAACACCATGCCACACTGAACAACACCATCCCGCACTGAACAACACCATGCCGCACTAAACAACACCATGCCGCACTGAACAACACCATGCCGCACTGAACAACACCATGCCGCACTGAAAGACACCATGCCGCACTGAAAGACACCATGCCGCACTGAACGACACCATGCCGCACTGAAAGACACCATGCCGCACTGAAAGACACCATGCCGCACTGAACAACACCATCCTGCACTGAACAACACCATCCCGCACTGAACAACACCATGCCGCACTGAACAACATTATGCCGCACTGAACAACATTATGCCGCACTGAACATTATGCCGCACTGAACAACACCATGCCGCACTGAACAACACCATGCCGCACTGAACAACACCATGCCGCACTGAACAACACCATGCCGCACTGAACAACACCATGCCGCACTGAACAACACCATGCCGCACTGAACAACACCATGCCGCACTGAACAACATTATGCCGCACTGAACAACACCATGCCGCACTGAACAACACCATCCTGCACTGAACAACACCATTCCGCATTGAACACCATGCCGCACTGAACAACACCATCCCGCACTGAACAACACCATCCCGCACTGAACAACATTATGCCGCACTGAACAACATTATGCCGCACTGAACAACACCATGCCGCACTGATCAACACCATGCCGCACTGAACAACACCATGCCGCACTGAACAACATTATAACGCACTGAACAACACCATCCCGCACTGAACAACACCATGCCGCACTAAACAACATTATGCCGCACTGAACAACATTATGCCGAAATGAACAACACCATGCCGCACTAAACAACACCATGCCGCACTGAACAACACCATGCCGCACTGAACAACACCATGCCGCACTGAACAACACGATCCCGCATTGAACACCATCCCGCACTGAACAACACCATGCCGCACTGAACAACACCATGCCGCACTGAACAACACCATGCCGCACTGAACAACACCATGCCGCACTGAACAACACCATGCCGCACTGAACAACACCATTCCGCACTGAACAACACCATGCCGCACTGAACAACATTATGCTGCACTGAACAACACCATGCCGCACTGAACAACAACATGCCGCACTGAAAAACATTATGCCGCACTGAACAACACCATGCCGCACTGAACAACACCATCCTGAACTGAACAACACCATGCCGCATTGAACAACACCATGCCGCACTGAACAACACCATCCTGCACTGAACAACACCATCCCGCACTGAACAACACCATGCCGCACTGAACAACACCATGCCGCACTGAACAACACCATGCCGCAATGAACAACACCATCCCGCACTGAACAACATTATGCCGCACTGAACAACATTATGCCGCACTGAACAACATTATGCCGCACTGAACAACATTATGCCGCACTGAACAACATTATGCCGCAGTGAACAACACCATGCCGCACTGAACAACACCATGCCGCACTGAACAACACCATGCCGCACTGAACAACACCATGCCGCACTGAACAACACGATCCCGCATTGAACAACACCATGCCGCACTGAACAACACCATCCTGCACTGAACAACACCATCCCGCACTGAACAACACCATGCCGCACTGAACAACATTATGGCGCACTGAACAACATTATGCCGCACTGAACAACACCATGCCGCACTGAACAACACCATGCCGCACTGAACAACACCATGCCGCACTGAACAACACCATCCCGCACTGAACAACACCATGCCGCACTGAGCAACACCATGCCGCACTGAACAACACCATCCCGCACTGAACAACACCATGCCGCACTGAACAACACCATTCCGCACTGAACAACACCATGCCGCACTGAACAACATTACGCTGCACTGAACAACACCATGCCGCACTGAACAACACCATGCCGCACTGAACAACACCATGCCGCATTGAACAACACCATGCCGCATTGAACAACACCATGCCGCACTGAACAACACCATCCTGCACTGAACAACACCATGCCGCATTGAACAACACCATGCCGCACTGAACAACACCATCCTGCACTGAACAACACCATCCCGCACTGAACAACACCATCCCGCATTGAACAACACCATCCTGCACTGAACAACACCATGCCGCACTGAACAACACCATGCCGCACTGAACAACACCATGCCGCACTGAACAACACCATTCCGCACTGAACAACACCATGCCGCACTGAACAACACCATCCTGCACTGAACAACACCATCCCGCACTGAACAACACCATGCCGCATTGAACAACACCATCCTGCACTGAACAACACCATCCTGCACTGAACAACACCATGCCGCACTGAACAACACCATGCCGCACTGAACAACACCATGCCGCACTGAACAACACCATGCCGCACTGAACAACATTATGCCGCACTGAACAACATTATGTCGCACTGAACAACACCATGCCGCACTGAACAACACCATGCTGCACTGAACAACATTATGCCGCACTGAAAAACACCATGCCGCACTGAACAACACCATCCCGCACTGAACAACACCATGCCGCATTGAACAACACCATGCCGCACTGAACAACACCATGCTGCACTGAACAACACCATGCTGCACTGAACAACACGATCCTGCATTGAACAACACCATGCCGCACTGAACAACACCATCCTGCACTGAACAACACCATCCTGCACTGAACAACACCACCCCGTACTGAACAACACGATCCCGCATTGAACAACACCATCCCACACTGAACAACACCATGCCGCACTGAACAACACCATTCCGCACTGAACAACACCATGCCGCACTGAACAACACCATGCCGCACTGAACAACACCATGCCGCACTGAACAACACCATGCCGCACTGAACAACACCATGCCGCATTGAACAACACCATGCCGCACTGAACAACACCATCCTGCACTGAACAACACCATCCCGCACTGAACAACACCATGCCGCATTGAACAACACCATGCCGCACTGAACAACACCATCCTGCACTGAACAACACCATCCCGCACTGAACAACACCATGCCGCACTGAACAACATTATGGCCTACTGAACAACATTATGCCGCACTGAACAACACCATGCCGCACTGAACAACACCATGCCGCACTGAACAACACCATGCCGCACTGAACAACATTATGCCGCACTGAACAACATTATGCCGCACTGAACAACACCATGCCGCACTGAACAACACCATGCCGCACTGAACAACACCATGCCGCACTGAACAACACGACGTCGCACTGAACAACACGACGCCGCACAGAACAACACGACGCCGCACAGAATAACACAATACCGCACAGAACAACACAATACCGCACAAACAGTTTTAGATAATATTACGTCGCAGTCATGTGACGCGGACATGACGTCAATAGGCGGAACTCACGGCAAAATTATAATCCGTGGGCGTGGCTTGCAACAGGAAGTAGGAAAGCGGCAATTCTGGCAAACAAGACACAGCGGTTAGTAACACGATGACTTACAAGGCAAATATTTTTGTTTTCAGCTTGCAACTTGACCGTCTAGAGCGTACAAGGTAATTACAACTGTTTTTTTTTAGCCCTGAAAAGCAAGGGAGTGTGGCGTTTGGGAGGAATGTCGAACTCGGCGTCTGCTTCCAGCCACAGACGCCAAATTTCGACGATTATTTCGACTGGTCAACGGTTGTAAATTATTGCGTTGACTAAAAACTTTATTTAACTCTACTCTTAACTTTGCCGTTTCAGATATGCGGGTATTACACCGCGGAAATGACGTCAATAGGCTGAACTCTCGCCAAAATTCAAATCTGTGGGCGCAATGGCCTTGAGCGAGACACCGGATACAAACACGACGATTATCAACAGAAATATCTTTATTTTCTGCTTGCAAGTGGACCGTCTAGAGCGTACACGGTAAGTACAACTCATTGTGTTTAAAAAGATTTACGTTTGTGTAGTTTGCGTTGCGTTGTATCTGTGAATGTTGGTTTAGGCTAAATGTTAATGTTTAATTTCATTCCTTTAGGTTCCACGGTGTTTGTTGGCTGTATGTTTTCCACTGCAAGAAGAGGCTCGTATCATTGACCAGCAGGAGCTACAATGGTGAGTACCCCTTTCGTCTTCCATTTATGTTAAACACTTCCTATTTCATGTCTAACAGTACTCGATTTAACAAATAACCATAAATAAATACAGTGTGGGCAGTCACGTTAACATATGTGATTATCCTGCCTAATATGTTTATCACAAATATGTCACTAATCACTAATATGTTTATTTGTTTATCACAACACCTTTGGACCTTCAGCAATCGATTATTTCCCTTCATCTACATAGAGACAGAACGATGGTGTCTTAAACATCTCATTCATTTCACCAAATAACTTCACGCAGGTGGATAACGGCCGTCTCGGTCACGCTATGTTGCGTGATGCAGTTTTGAAGAACCAAATGCATTTATTCAATGAATAAGTCAAGCTAGTTCTATGTTTATGATGTTGTAAGTTACGGTACCGATTGAAGTTGAGTTCGAAGCCAGTGGAAAACAGCGCTGCGTTTGTGCTCTCCAGGTACAAATGTTGTGATCTCTGACTGACGACCGGGCGAGACTCGAGTAAGAGATGTCCAAACGAGCTCCGGCAGGGCGGGCCAAGGCGGAGCGAACGGACGCCCTTCAGGCCGCCAATGACGAGCTGAGAACCAAACTGATGGACGTCCAGTTAGAACTTCAGCAGGAGAAGAACAAGGTGAAAACCTCAACAGACAGACACTGCCTGCCTCCCTGCCTGCCTCCCTGCCTGCCTCCCTGCCTGCCTCCCTCCCTCCCAGTTTTCCCGATGTAGATTAGACATGCGTGTGCCATGACTGTGTCAGCCTACATCAACAAATGCACCGAGGACGTCAGCACCACTAAGAATATCATCACCCGGGGCAACCAACGACCCTGGATGACTGAGGAGGTACGTCAAACGCTACGAGCGCGGAACTCTGCCTTCAAGTCTGGCGACAAGGAGACACTGAGGACAGCGAGAGCCAACTTGAACCGTGCCATCAGGATAGCGAAGCGAGACCGCAGTCGAAAATTTCAGGATCGTTTCCACGACGTCAAAAACATCAGGAGTATGTGGCAAGGCATACGGGCGATTACAGACGACAACTCACCCTCCCCCCCCCGGTGGGTGTAGTTGATGCTGACTTTCTAAATGGTCTAAATAACTTCTTTGGGAGGTTCGAGGCACTAAACGGCACTCCAGCAGTTAAAACTGTCCCCCATCAGGAAGAGGAGGTACTCTGCCTTGACTCCGCCGATGTGTTGAAGACCCTGAGGAGAGTCAACCCCTGTAAGGCCCCTGGCCCGGACAACATTCCTGGGCGTGTGTTCAGGGAATGTGCAAGTCATCTGGCTGGGGTCATCACAGACATTTTTAACACCTCGCTGGGCCAAGCCACAGTGCCGGCGTGCTTTAAGACTGCCTCCATCATTCCGGTGCCGAAGAAACCTCAAATCACCTCATTTAATGATTACCGGCCTGTTGCACTGACTCCGGTTATGATGAAGTGCTTCGAAAGGCTGCTTAAAGGTCACATCGTTTCCAGACTCCCCCTATTATTTGACCCGTTCCAGTTTGCCGACCGGCAAAACCGCTCCACTCAGGAAGCCATCTCCTCCGTTCTTCACCTGAGCCTGGCTCACCTGGAGGAGAAGAACACCCATGTGCGGAGGCTGTTCCTGGACTTCAGCTCAGCGTTTAACACCATCATCCCACAGCATCTGGTAGGAAAATTGGAACACCTGGGCTTCAACACCCCCCTTCGCAACTGGCTGCTAGACTTCCTCACCAACAGACCTCAGTCAGTCCGGGTCGGACAGAACACCTCTGATGTCATCACCCTCAGCACAGGCTCCCTTCAGGGCTGCGTCCTGAGCCCCCTGCTGTGCACCCTGATGACACACGACTGCGTCCTCAGGTTCACCACCAATCACATCGTGAAGTCAGCAGACGACACAACGGTGGTGGGGCTCATCAGAGACAACAACGACCTGGACTACAGAGAGGAGGTGGAGCAGCTGGTGGGCTGGTGCAGAGAAAACAGCCTGATCCTGAATGAGGAGAAGATGAAGGAGATCATCGTCGACTTCAGGAAAAAACAGCCTCACCACGCTCCACTGATCATCAACAGCTCAGCTGTGGAGGTGGTCAGCAGCACCAAATTCCTGGGGGTCCACATCACAGAAGACCTCACCTGGACTATGAACACTACGGCACTGGTCAAGAGGGCACAGAAGCGCTTGTACTTCCTGCGGAGGATGAGGAGAGCCCACCTGGCCCCACCCATCATGAGGACGTTCTACAGGAGCACCATAGAGAGCATTCTGACAAGCTGTCTCTCTGTGTGGTGTGGAGGCTGCACCGCCTCCGATTGGAAGAACGTGAGGAGAGTGGTGAGGACAGCAGAGAGGATCATAGGGGCTCCTCTTCCCTCCATTCAGGACATTTCATCTCAGCGCTGCATGTCCCGTGCCCGTAACATCATCAATGACCCATCACACCCCCACCATGGACTGTTCTCCCTGCTGCCCTCTGGGAAGAGGTTTGCAGCATCCGCTGCAGGTCCACCAGGTTCTGCAACAGCTTTTTCCCTGCTGTCATCAGACTGTTGAACACTAGAACTGTTGAGCTCTAAACTGAACTCTGCATCACACATTCACAGAACTGTACTTTATGACACTACGGACCTCTATCTTGCACTATCTCGCACTACCAACTTTACTGAACTTGTATAAACCCTTTAAATAGAAGTTTAATACATGGTTTAGCATTCCTCTGCACACTCTTGAATACTGTTTTGCCTACTTGCACTATTGCATAATTATCACTGCTGCACTTTATACTTATTTTTAATATATATATATATATATATTTTTTCATAGGATATGTTACTTCTATTCAACTGCAATATCACTACTTTGTTGTAAGACGTATGCAACGGAATTTCGTTTTGTATGCACCATGTGCAGACAAGATGACAATAAAGTTTGTCTAAGTCTAAGTCATGTCAGGTCAGCTGTCTGGAGAGAGAGAGAAGTCAGGACCTGCGGGCGGAGCACCACCGTGCCACCGCCGCCATGACGGAACTCAAAAGCAAACTCCATGAGGAGAAGCAGAAAGAGTTAGCCATTACCAGGGAGACATTACTGCGGCAGCATGAAATGGAGCTGATGAGAGTGATCAAAATCAAAGATGGAGAGATCCAGCGACTGAATGCCTTGGTCCTCAGCCTGAGGGACGGCTCCATGGACAAGGTGATCCGCTCTATCCGTGTCTGACTATCCGCACGCCACGTCGGGCTTCGATGCGGCCGCTACCGTATTGTGTAGCTTGTCCCCAGTAAGCGTCGCGGCGCTCCGTTGCGGTCTCAACGGCCCGGTGTGGCGCAATGTCTGCTCAGGTGAGGAGGGGGGGCGCTTTGCTGGCGGAGGTGGAGGAGACGCGGCGGTGTCGGGAGACCGAGCGGTGTCGCCTCCACCAGGAGCGCGGAAGAAGCCCTGGCAGCGGCCCAGCAGGCCTGGCAGTCCCGAGCGGCCGAGCTCCGATCGGCTCATCACCAGCATCGGGAGGAGATGAGCCGAACCAAGAGAGACTGCGAGAGGGAGATCCGCCGACTGGTAGGACTGATCAGATGCGCGGTGCGTGGCTATGTTCCCAATTTCGTTGTATACCTGCAGTGCAATGACACCTAAGGCATTCTATTCTATTCTATTTCACAAGAAGAAAATGTCCGGTTGCTCGCTTCGCTTTTGTCACAGCAAAGGTGTTCTAGTCGATTCAAGAAAAAAATTGGCCGGTTGCTCTCTTTGTTTTTGTCACAATTCTGGCAAATGAGTTTGCCCGCCTGCCTGAGCGCTCCCCGTTTGTACATCCAGACGGATGAGATCAAGCTGAAAGACAGAGCGGTTAGTGTTTTGGATGAAGCCCTGGGGCCGGCCACGTCCACCGCCTTCAGCTGCAGACTCAGGCTGCCGAGCAGCAGATCGCTGCCCTGAGGAATTCCCAAAGGGCGGGCCTAAACTACCCTGGAAGTGGGGTCAACGCCGCTACTAGCAATCCTCTTCATTGCGTAAGCCACCTCATCACACACTTGCAGTACGCATGACTTAGTTCGTTGCTGGAGGAAGGTAGCACAAAAACAGTTTTGAACTTTGAACGAGTGCTTGTGTGTGTGTGTTGCGGGGCGTTTTCAGTCTCAGGAGGATCGGGACACGCGACGGTTTCATCTGAAAATCGCTGAGCTCAGCGCAGTCATCAGGAAACTGGAGGATCGAAACGCCCTGCTTTCTGAAGAGCGCAATGAACTGGTAATTTATTGACGGCACGCTTGAAGGTTTGCGCTACGTTTGATGCGCGCCATCCAGCGAGGCACCCATTGCGCTTGCTTATTAGTTGAGCGGCGCGGCGAGTCGGTTGCCTGGTAGATGTCTTTTATTGGGAGCCAAAGCCACGATTCCGTTCAAACCGATGCAAAAGGAATGGATACGTTCTGGCCCGCGTGTTGTGCGTCTTTCACATCCCGCACTTCATGCTTGCAGCTAAAGCGACTGAGAGAAACAGAAAGCCAGTTTCTGCCACTCCTGTACAAAAACAAACGCCTGAGCAGGAAGAATGAAGAACTCTCGCTGGTGCTGTGTCGCCTTGAAAACAAAGTGCGCTTTGTCACCCAGGAGAACGAGGAGATGGCAAGCTTGGTAAGTCGACGCGGACAACGGCGGCGTGCCAACAGAGTCCACTGCATTTGTGTTCCACAGAGAAGGCCTAGTTCGCTCAATGACCTGGACCGCGGTTGCGGCCAGCAGGACGGTGAAATGGAGTTCCTTCAAGTTGTGGAGCAGCGGCACATCATCGACGACTTGTCCAAGGTCTTCAGGCAGGCGACTCGGTGCACGTACGGCAGCGCCGCGCTCGCTCGCTGTCGCCAGGAAACCTTTTCCGTCCAAAGCTTGGCCGGCGGCCGCCATCCAAAAAATTGGCCCCTTAAATTCCGACCTTTCAAGCAGGAGCATTGTGCGCACGCGTTTGAACACGCTTTAGACTTGTTTTGCCGTTTTCAGCAGCTCAAAGCTCCCGTTTTGTCAGCGCCTTTGCCACTCGCTGTGCGCTGAAAACGACGGACTTGCCCGGCTGCTCAGCCCGTCAACCATGAGCCGCGAGCGCGACGTCATTGTCCGTAGGCAGGTAGTGGCAAAATGCACCCTGTTAGAGTTGCGCTCGCTCCAACTTATTTTGCAAGAACCACACGGGAGACAAGTAAGTTCTTTTGGACACCTGCAGGTGGAGAGTCCATCCGTTGTACGAATGAAGTCTGACTCTCGGCTCCTGCACGAGCATTTTAATTAAGAGAAACAGGGTGGGTGTAAGAGTGGATTGAATAGAGGAAGCCCTTGACCTCTAGTCAAAACATAGCAAGGGGTGTTTTACGACTTTGTGTAGGAAGGGATAAGCGATAGGGATAAATAAGGGATAAATAATATTATTTATTACAGGTCGCAGTCAAAGTCAAAGCAACACAATGATACGATAAAGATAATCTGGAAAACCCTGACACACCCTGTAGTTGTCACTTTTGGAAAAGACGAGCGTCCCTCCAATCATCGCCGGTGACGTGTTTTTCAGGCTCTGGAGACAGGAGCTCATGTCAGAAATGTCATTGTGAGTCGCGTTTGTTTCTGCGCCGGAGCCGTTCGTTCCCTTTGCATCCAAAGAATCTCAAAGGCGGATTATTTGTGTCGACAGGAGAGAGATTTGCTGCTACGATACCGACGTCGAGAATCTCTGAGGAGGAACAAAGCGTGAGGTCCTGCAAGGTGAGTCTGTTTGTTTGCGGCTGCTTGGTGTTGCGCAAGATAAAATGGCCTTTTTCTCGCTATCGTTCCTCTCGTCGATTCATCGTGAGGTGTCGCTTCAGTTTGTTCAGAGAGATGTTTGCTTCCGCGCCCGCAGGTCATCGAAACATTTTACGGCTACGACGAAGACGTGTTGGTGGACTCGGACGGATCGTCCTTGTCTTTTCACACCGACAGAACCCCCGACACGGAACCCGAAGAGGTAGCCCGCCATTTCTGCCAGCGTATTGGCACCAAACATTCCTCTTCAGCCTGGAATCGGACTCGTCTTTGCGTCGCGGGTGCTTTGTCGCCGGTCTGACTGATTCTGGTACTAGTGCTGTGTTGCATTGGTGTGTGCATGAAGAGGCGGAGCTTCGCTACCGCCAGCTGACGCAAGAATATCAAGCGCTGCAACGAGCCTACGCTCTGCTAGCCCAGACCAGCGAAGGGGACTACGACGCCGAGAAGGAGATCAAGGTGGCGCCCCTTCCCGCAACCCCCGGCCGGGTCGCAGCCTCCCCGTTCTCACCCAGCCTCGGGTGTTCTCTGGTCTGAAAGGAGGAGGAGGAGCCTCCCTCCTCCTCCTTTCAGACCAGAGAAAAGCTGATGGTAGAAATGGGTCACTATCAAAGCAGAGTAGCAGATCTGGAGTCAGCGCTGAAGCAACAAGGACAGGTAAGCTCATCAATGAGCACACCTTTTTCTCAGACAAAATAGCTACATTCTTCAGTCACTCATCCGTCTGGCATTACTGGACCAACCCCCCCCTTCTCACCCTAGCCGAGAAGGTAACGCGCACGTCCACGCACGCTCTCGCATTCTGCTTATGTGACAGCAGCCTTTCCTCAGTGGTTAGAATACATCAAAGTGACCAAGTCAGCACTTCAACAGAAGATGTTGGACATTGAAAGTGAGAAGGTAGACAGACACGCGACATCAGCCAAGGGGAACTCCGGCAATGTGCCCCAACAATTCTGACCTTGAGCTGTGCTAGGATATGTTCTGCAAGCAGAAGGGCTACCTGGATGAAGAGTTGGACTTCAGGAAGTGTTCCATGGACCAGGCTCATAAGGTAAGCCGCCCTCAAATCTCCCGCCGGACCACTGATGGACGAGGATTGCGGCCCAGAGGATCCTGGAGCTGGAGGCCATGTTGTACGAGGCGCTACCGCAGCGGGACTGCCCCGCCACGGACGGCGAAAAAGCCAGCCACGCTGGCGTGAATGACGTGCTGACGGCGGATCAGAGAGAAGAGCTTAGGAGCGCCGTGGACCAATGGAAGCGAGCCCTGATGTGCGAGTTGAGGGAGCGCGACGCTTGCATCCTCCAAGAGAGAATGGATCTGCTGCACAGCGCGCAACAGGTAAGGGCCCAAAGCCAGCCCGGCACTTACTTGCACGCTTACTGGCTTTTGAATGCCACTTTCCATTTGTCCGTCCTAGAGGAACAAAGAGCTGAAAGAATTCATCGAAGCTCAGAAGAGACAAATCAAACAATTGGAGGAGAAGTTTCTGTTTCTCTTTCTATTCTTCTCCTTGGCCTTCATTCTGTGGCCCTAACACCAGCTGGTGAGTGAGCTCCAGCGGCACCGCACTCGACACCTCCGATACACTGCCAGCCGGTCTCAGACGTTGGCAGACGCTCCGATGCCAACGTATACCCCCCGCCACGGTGACAGAGGCACCGCGTCACACCGGCGCTCATCCAATCAGAAGGCAGGAAAAGCAAATTCACATGCAGGGCACTTTTGAACCAGAAGAGAGCGCCACAAAAAACGGTTGTTGCCCCAAACGCGCACTAAAAAGGGTCAGAATAACAAGAGTCCCACTGGCCAGCCGGGGCCACCCGTCCAGCTGTTTCTTCAGGGGGGAAAAAAATTGGAGTCACCGGTGAGTACATTTTGCATTTAGCTCTGCTTTTCTGCTTCTGTCTTCAAGTGTGTGGCATCCTGCGATCAAAGATTCAGCCAACCCCAAAGCGGTTGACCTCAACGTCCCACCACCATGCCTACCAGAGCAGGTGACGTGATGCTTTGGACATCCTTCCGTCTCAGATGCCCAAAAGTACTCTTTGCCACATCTGCGGCAATACGGTGTCTTTTCAAAGGTGCAAATAAATCCAGCGTGGGCGGAACACGCACGTCTTCGGTTTTTCCCGCTTTGTTTGTGTGACAGCTGTTGTGAAAATTTTATACAAATAAAGTTGTATAGTACAGGTTTGGCCAAGCCGCAACTCCCGAACCGCATGCGGCTCTTTTATGTTCATATCAACATTTGTGTGTGTGTGGGGGGTTGTGCGTGTTGGCTTCACTTGAGTTCAATTTGGTATTTTGGTCAAAAGCGCATGTGGTGAAATTCCACAAAGTAGGATGGGCAAACACATTTCTTTAAACTATGAGTGTCAATTGGGCTCTCGAAATGGCAGGGAAAAGATGCACAGCAAAACGAAAATACGTAGATGAACACAGGACGTTTTAATCAGAGTGGGAAAGTTTCTATTTTTTGTTGAACGTGATGGCAAACCATTCTGCCTGATATGTCAGACCTCAGCGCATTTCAAAGATTCAAATCTTCAGCGCCATGCACTTCAGCTCACTCCATGCTAACATTGATCAGGCGTCGAACCCGCAACATCATGCTTAAGAGGTGGCCATGCTAACCAGTGCGCCATTACGGCAACGCATAATAACTAAGTCTACTGATCAAAACAGCGGTTACTATATGACGTCACTACGTCGTGGTCACGTGACGCAGACAAGACGTCAATGGACGTGGGCAGAGTTAACTTGTTTAAAAGGGAGTGGGCAGAAGAAATATTTAATTTATTTAAATCTATTTTGAGTGCACACCATTATGCCAATGCATAACAACTGTAAATCTACTAAACAAAACAGCGGTTGCTATATGACATCTGCCACGTCGTGGTCACGTGACATACGTGACGTCGATGGGCGTAACTTTCGCCGGAATTCAAATCCGCGGGGAGAGTTAACTTGTTTAAAAGAGAGTGGGCAGAAGAATTATTTAATTTATTTAAATCTATTTGGTGTGTGCGCCATTATGTCAATGCATAACAACTGTAAGTCTACTAAACAAAACAGCGGTTGCTATATGACGTCTGCCACGTCGTGGTCACGTGACGCGGACGTGACGTCGACGCCTACTTTACATCCCACCGATCACAGGACCCCTCGGCTGCATAACCGTGCCCCCTTCCCAACCAATCGGATTTGCTATACGCGAAAACGACGCCAATGGAAAGAGCTTCCGCCCAAATTTAAATCCGTGGGCGTGGCTCGCAGCAGGAAGTAGGAAAATGGCGGCGATGTTGACAAAGACACAGCGGATGGTAACATACGACTAACAAGAGAAATATTTTTATTTTCTGCTTGCAACTGGACCGTCCAGAGCGTACACGGTAAGTACAACTCATCGTTTTTAAAAAGAAGTACTTTTGTTGCCCTGAAAAGCGAGTGAGCGTGGCGTTTGTGGGGGACGTCGAATTTCGACGATTCTTTCTGGTCAACGGTTGTAAATGATTGTGTTGATTAAAAAAGAAAACTTGATGTAACTCTACTTTTAACTGCCGTTTCAGATAGATTTGGAATTGCATCACATCCAATTTTGCCTAGAGCGTACACGGTAAGTAACACTCGTTGTGTTTAAGGAGATTTACGTTTGTAATAGCAGAAGTGTAGCCGCGTTGCGTTGTACGTGTGAATGTTGGTCCAGGCGAAATGTTAATGTTTAATTTCATTCCTTTAGGTTCCACGGTGTTTGTTGGCTGCAAGTTTTCCACTGCAAGAAGAGGCTCATATCATTGACCAGGAGCGAGCTACAATGGTGAGTAGCCATAACATTTATGTTAAACACTTCCTATTTCATGTCTAACAGTACTTGATTTAACAAATAACCATAAATAAATACAGTGTGGGCACTGAAGTTAACATATGTGATTATACTGCCTAATCTGTCACCGAGTAGATTGTTGCAAAGTAATATAAGATCCAAAGTTGTAATTCAGAATAGTTTTCAAAAGAAGGCCATTAGAATTATATACAAGTCTGATTACCCTGAACAAGCTATTAATTAAATCACAAATTCTTCAATTCAAAGATTTGGTAGATTATCAGACAAATAATGTCTAACAGTAATTGATTTAACACATCACGATAAGTAGATTGAGTGTGGGCACTCTCAAATTAACATATATGATTATACTGCCTAATCTGTTACAGAGTATGTTGTTGCCAAGTAATGTAGAATAGATCCAAAGTAGTAATCCAGAATAGTTTTGAAGAGGCCATTAGAATAATAAACAAATCTGATTACCTTGAACATAATAACAAGCTAAGTGTTTAATATGTCCTATGAAGTCGAAATTGGGCACCGTCATGTGGTGAAATTTGGAATTGCATCACATCCAATTTTGCCTGGGAACAAACAGATTAAATAAATCTTAGTTTTGAATAAGCCACTCCTTCTCAAACAAGTAAACTCTGCCCATTTCGCGCAGTAGATGTTCTGTTAATATCTAGTATTTATACAAAGTCATAATTTAAATTGCTTTCAACCTTCATTCATCGGTTCAACCAACATTACTCGCTCTTACTACCAACTTGTATTGATTTAACTAAGCGTTTAATACTTCCTATCAGGTCTCAAGGCAAGATTTGGCAAAATACAGTTTCAGCAAATCCAATTTTGCCAGGGAACAAAAATAGATTAAATAAACTAAATAAGTCTTCTTCCCAATAAATAAATCAGAAAAGTCTGTCTTGTAACCAGTCCTCTTCAAACAAGTAAAGTCTGCCCATTTTGTGCCGTAGATTTTGTGTCCATGCCTAGTATTTAAACAAAATCATAATTTAAACGACTTCTTGCCTTCATTCACTTTGGAAATTTGGAATTGCAGCAAATCGAATTTTGCCAGGGAACAAAAATAGATCAATTAAACTAAGTCTTCTTCCCATTAAATAAATTAAAAAAGTCTGTCTTGTAACCAGTCCTTTTCAAACAAGTAAAGTCTGCCCATTTTGTGCCGTTGATTTTGTGTTAATGCCTAGTATTTATACAAAATCATAATTTAAAGGACTTCATTCCTTCATTCACTTTGGAAATTTGGAATTGCAGCACATCAAATTTTGCCTGGGAAGAAAAGTAGATTAAATAAATTTAATAAGTCTTACTACTTCCCATTAAATAAATTAAATACGTCTTACTTGTTCCCACTCCTTTTCAAAACAGTAGTTTAAAACGAGGGCCCTTCACTCAACCTTTAACCCTATTTATTCACCTTCTAGGCTAAGTGTTAAAGGCTAAGTGTTAAAGGCTAAGTGTTAAAGGCTAAGTGTTAAAGGCTAAGTGTTAAAGGCTAAGTGTTAGAGGCTAAGTGCCAGAGGCTAGGCGCCAGAGGCGAGTTTTTGTGGGCTGAAGTTTTAGTGGGGTTAGTGTGAATACAATCCAAAAGAATACAACAGAATACAATACAATAGAATATAATACATAGATTAAATTCAATAGCTCTTACTACTTCCCATTAAATAAATTAAATACGTCTTACTTGTTCCCAATCCTTTTCAAAAAAGTAGTTTAAAACGAGGGCCCTTCACTCAACCTTTAACCTCAACCCCGCACGTCACATTGTGTTGTATCTGTGAATGTTGGTTGTGGCCAAATGATAGTTTTCTTTCATTCGTTTAGGTTCCACGGTGTTTGTTGGCTATGTTTTCCACTGTCAGAAGGATGAAAATACAAAGTACAACGCTTGGACGTGGGCGAAGACGTCACCGGTGAGTCCTTCCTTCCTATTTATTTACCTTCTAGATGCTAGAGGCTAAGTGTTAGAGGCTAAGTGTTAGAGGCTAAGTGTTAAAGGCAACACAATACGAACAACACAACACAATACGAACAACTCAACACAATATGAACAACACAATATGAACAACACAACACAATACGAACAACACAACACAATACGAACAACACAACACAATACGAACAACACAACACATTACGAACAACACAACACAATACGAACAACACAACGATACTGCACTGAACAACACGATACCGCACTGAGAAACACGATACCGCACTGAACAACACGATACCGCACTGAACAACACCATGCCGCACTGAACACCATGCCACACTGAACAACACCATCCCGCACTGAACAACACCATGCCGCACTAAACAACACCATGCCGCACTGAACAACACCATGCCGCACTGAACAACACCATGCCGCACTGAAAGACACCATGCCGCACTGAAAGACACCATGCCGCACTGAACGACACCATGCCGCACTGAAAGACACCATGCCGCACTGAAAGACACCATGCCGCACTGAACAACACCATCCTGCACTGAACAACACCATCCCGCACTGAACAACACCATGCCGCACTGAACAACATTATGCCGCACTGAACAACATTATGCCGCACTGAACATTATGCCGCACTGAACAACACCATGCCGCACTGAACAACACCATGCCGCACTGAACAACACCATGCCGCACTGAACAACACCATGCCGCACTGAACAACACCATGCCGCACTGAACAACACCATGCCGCACTGAACAACATTATGCCGCACTGAACAACACCATGCCGCACTGAACAACACCATCCTGCACTGAACAACACCATTCCGCATTGAACACCATGCCGCACTGAACAACACCATCCCGCACTGAACAACACCATCCCGCACTGAACAACATTATGCCGCACTGAACAACATTATGCCGCACTGAACAACACCATGCCGCACTGATCAACACCATGCCGCACTGAACAACACCATGCCGCACTGAACAACATTATAACGCACTGAACAACACCATCCCGCACTGAACAACACCATGCCGCACTAAACAACATTATGCCGCACTGAACAACATTATGCCGAAATGAACAACACCATGCCGCACTAAACAACACCATGCCGCACTGAACAACACCATGCCGCACTGAACAACACCATGCCGCACTGAACAACACGATCCCGCATTGAACACCATCCCGCACTGAACAACACCATGCCGCACTGAACAACACCATGCCGCACTGAACAACACCATGCCGCACTGAACAACACCATGCCGCACTGAACAACACCATGCCGCACTGAACAACACCATTCCGCACTGAACAACACCATGCCGCACTGAACAACATTATGCTGCACTGAACAACACCATGCCGCACTGAACAACAACATGCCGCACTGAAAAACATTATGCCGCACTGAACAACACCATGCCGCACTGAACAACACCATCCTGAACTGAACAACACCATGCCGCATTGAACAACACCATGCCGCACTGAACAACACCATCCTGCACTGAACAACACCATCCCGCACTGAACAACACCATGCCGCACTGAACAACACCATGCCGCACTGAACAACACCATGCCGCAATGAACAACACCATCCCGCACTGAACAACATTATGCCGCACTGAACAACATTATGCCGCACTGAACAACATTATGCCGCACTGAACAACATTATGCCGCACTGAACAACATTATGCCGCAGTGAACAACACCATGCCGCACTGAACAACACCATGCCGCACTGAACAACACCATGCCGCACTGAACAACACCATGCCGCACTGAACAACACGATCCCGCATTGAACAACACCATGCCGCACTGAACAACACCATCCTGCACTGAACAACACCATCCCGCACTGAACAACACCATGCCGCACTGAACAACATTATGGCGCACTGAACAACATTATGCCGCACTGAACAACACCATGCCGCACTGAACAACACCATGCCGCACTGAACAACACCATGCCGCACTGAACAACACCATCCCGCACTGAACAACACCATGCCGCACTGAGCAACACCATGCCGCACTGAACAACACCATCCCGCACTGAACAACACCATGCCGCACTGAACAACACCATTCCGCACTGAACAACACCATGCCGCACTGAACAACATTACGCTGCACTGAACAACACCATGCCGCACTGAACAACACCATGCCGCACTGAACAACACCATGCCGCATTGAACAACACCATGCCGCATTGAACAACACCATGCCGCACTGAACAACACCATCCTGCACTGAACAACACCATGCCGCATTGAACAACACCATGCCGCACTGAACAACACCATCCTGCACTGAACAACACCATCCCGCACTGAACAACACCATCCCGCATTGAACAACACCATCCCGCACTGAACAACACCATGCCGCACTGAACAACACCATGCCGCACTGAACAACACCATGCCGCACTGAACAACACCATTCCGCACTGAACAACACCATGCCGCACTGAACAACACCATCCTGCACTGAACAACACCATCCCGCACTGAACAACACCATGCCGCATTGAACAACACCATCCTGCACTGAACAACACCATCCTGCACTGAACAACACCATGCCGCACTGAACAACACCATGCCGCACTGAACAACACCATGCCGCACTGAACAACACCATGCCGCACTGAACAACATTATGCCGCACTGAACAACATTATGTCGCACTGAACAACACCATGCCGCACTGAACAACACCATGCTGCACTGAACAACATTATGCCGCACTGAAAAACACCATGCCGCACTGAACAACACCATCCCGCACTGAACAACACCATGCCGCATTGAACAACACCATGCCGCACTGAACAACACCATGCTGCACTGAACAACACCATGCTGCACTGAACAACACGATCCTGCATTGAACAACACCATGCCGCACTGAACAACACCATCCTGCACTGAACAACACCATCCTGCACTGAACAACACCACCCCGTACTGAACAACACGATCCCGCATTGAACAACACCATCCCACACTGAACAACACCATGCCGCACTGAACAACACCATTCCGCACTGAACAACACCATGCCGCACTGAACAACACCATGCCGCACTGAACAACACCATGCCGCACTGAACAACACCATGCCGCACTGAACAACACCATGCCGCATTGAACAACACCATGCCGCACTGAACAACACCATCCTGCACTGAACAACACCATCCCGCACTGAACAACACCATGCCGCATTGAACAACACCATGCCGCACTGAACAACACCATCCTGCACTGAACAACACCATCCCGCACTGAACAACACCATGCCGCACTGAACAACATTATGGCCTACTGAACAACATTATGCCGCACTGAACAACACCATGCCGCACTGAACAACACCATGCCGCACTGAACAACACCATGCCGCACTGAACAACATTATGCCGCACTGAACAACATTATGCCGCACTGAACAACACCATGCCGCACTGAACAACACCATGCCGCACTGAACAACACCATGCCGCACTGAACAACACGACGTCGCACTGAACAACACGACGCCGCACAGAACAACACGACGCCGCACAGAATAACACAATACCGCACAGAACAACACAATACCGCACAAACAGTTTTAGATAATATTACGTCGCAGTCATGTGACGCGGACATGACGTCAATAGGCGGAACTCACGGCAAAATTATAATCCGTGGGCGTGGCTTGCAACAGGAAGTAGGAAAGCGGCAATTCTGGCAAACAAGACACAGCGGTTAGTAACACGATGACTTACAAGGCAAATATTTTTGTTTTCAGCTTGCAACTTGACCGTCTAGAGCGTACAAGGTAATTACAACTGTTTTTTTTTAGCCCTGAAAAGCAAGGGAGTGTGGCGTTTGGGAGGAATGTCGAACTCGGCGTCTGCTTCCAGCCACAGACGCCAAATTTCGACGATTATTTCGACTGGTCAACGGTTGTAAATTATTGCGTTGACTAAAAACTTTATTTAACTCTACTCTTAACTTTGCCGTTTCAGATATGCGGGTATTACACCGCGGAAATGACGTCAATAGGCTGAACTCTCGCCAAAATTCAAATCTGTGGGCGCAATGGCCTTGAGCGAGACACCGGATACAAACACGACGATTATCAACAGAAATATCTTTATTTTCTGCTTGCAAGTGGACCGTCTAGAGCGTACACGGTAAGTACAACTCATTGTGTTTAAAAAGATTTACGTTTGTGTAGTTTGCGTTGCGTTGTATCTGTGAATGTTGGTTTAGGCTAAATGTTAATGTTTAATTTCATTCCTTTAGGTTCCACGGTGTTTGTTGGCTGTATGTTTTCCACTGCAAGAAGAGGCTCGTATCATTGACCAGCAGGAGCTACAATGGTGAGTACCCCTTTCGTCTTCCATTTATGTTAAACACTTCCTATTTCATGTCTAACAGTACTCGATTTAACAAATAACCATAAATAAATACAGTGTGGGCAGTCACGTTAACATATGTGATTATCCTGCCTAATATGTTTATCACAAATATGTCACTAATCACTAATATGTTTATTTGTTTATCACAACACCTTTGGACCTTCAGCAATCGATTATTTCCCTTCATCTACATAGAGACAGAACGATGGTGTCTTAAACATCTCATTCATTTCACCAAATAACTTCACGCAGGTGGATAACGGCCGTCTCGGTCACGCTATGTTGCGTGATGCAGTTTTGAAGAACCAAATGCATTTATTCAATGAATAAGTCAAGCTAGTTCTATGTTTATGATGTTGTAAGTTACGGTACCGATTGAAGTTGAGTTCGAAGCCAGTGGAAAACAGCGCTGCGTTTGTGCTCTCCAGGTACAAATGTTGTGATCTCTGACTGACGACCGGGCGAGACTCGAGTAAGAGATGTCCAAACGAGCTCCGGCAGGGCGGGCCAAGGCGGAGCGAACGGACGCCCTTCAGGCCGCCAATGACGAGCTGAGAACCAAACTGATGGACGTCCAGTTAGAACTTCAGCAGGAGAAGAACAAGGTGAAAACCTCAACAGACAGACACTGCCTGCCTCCCTGCCTGCCTCCCTGCCTGCCTCCCTGCCTGCCTCCCTCCCTCCCAGTTTTCCCGATGTAGATTAGACATGCGTGTGCCATGACTGTGTCAGCCTACATCAACAAATGCACCGAGGACGTCAGCACCACTAAGAATATCATCACCCGGGGCAACCAACGACCCTGGATGACTGAGGAGGTACGTCAAACGCTACGAGCGCGGAACTCTGCCTTCAAGTCTGGCGACAAGGAGACACTGAGGACAGCGAGAGCCAACTTGAACCGTGCCATCAGGATAGCGAAGCGAGACCGCAGTCGAAAATTTCAGGATCGTTTCCACGACGTCAAAAACATCAGGAGTATGTGGCAAGGCATACGGGCGATTACAGACGACAACTCACCCTCCCCCCCCCGGTGGGTGTAGTTGATGCTGACTTTCTAAATGGTCTAAATAACTTCTTTGGGAGGTTCGAGGCACTAAACGGCACTCCAGCAGTTAAAACTGTCCCCCATCAGGAAGAGGAGGTACTCTGCCTTGACTCCGCCGATGTGTTGAAGACCCTGAGGAGAGTCAACCCCTGTAAGGCCCCTGGCCCGGACAACATTCCTGGGCGTGTGTTCAGGGAATGTGCAAGTCATCTGGCTGGGGTCATCACAGACATTTTTAACACCTCGCTGGGCCAAGCCACAGTGCCGGCGTGCTTTAAGACTGCCTCCATCATTCCGGTGCCGAAGAAACCTCAAATCACCTCATTTAATGATTACCGGCCTGTTGCACTGACTCCGGTTATGATGAAGTGCTTCGAAAGGCTGCTTAAAGGTCACATCGTTTCCAGACTCCCCCTATTATTTGACCCGTTCCAGTTTGCCGACCGGCAAAACCGCTCCACTCAGGAAGCCATCTCCTCCGTTCTTCACCTGAGCCTGGCTCACCTGGAGGAGAAGAACACCCATGTGCGGAGGCTGTTCCTGGACCTCAGCTCAGCGTTTAACACCATCATCCCACAGCATCTGGTAGGAAAATTGGAACACCTGGGCTTCAACACCCCCCTTCGCAACTGGCTGCTAGACTTCCTCACCAACAGACCTCAGTCAGTCCGGGTCGGACAGAACACCTCTGATGTCATCACCCTCAGCACAGGCTCCCTTCAGGGCTGCGTCCTGAGCCCCCTGCTGTGCACCCTGATGACACACGACTGCGTCCTCAGGTTCACCACCAATCACATCGTGAAGTCAGCAGACGACACAACGGTGGTGGGGCTCATCAGAGACAACAACGACCTGGACTACAGAGAGGAGGTGGAGCAGCTGGTGGGCTGGTGCAGAGAAAACAGCCTGATCCTGAATGAGGAGAAGATGAAGGAGATCATCGTCGACTTCAGGAAAAAACAGCCTCACCACGCTCCACTGATCATCAACAGCTCAGCTGTGGAGGTGGTCAGCAGCACCAAATTCCTGGGGGTCCACATCACAGAAGACCTCACCTGGACTATGAACACTACGGCACTGGTCAAGAGGGCACAGAAGCGCTTGTACTTCCTGCGGAGGATGAGGAGAGCCCACCTGGCCCCACCCATCATGAGGACGTTCTACAGGAGCACCATAGAGAGCATTCTGACAAGCTGTCTCTCTGTGTGGTGTGGAGGCTGCACCGCCTCCGATTGGAAGAACGTGAGGAGAGTGGTGAGGACAGCAGAGAGGATCATAGGGGCTCCTCTTCCCTCCATTCAGGACATTTCATCTCAGCGCTGCATGTCCCGTGCCCGTAACATCATCAATGACCCATCACACCCCCACCATGGACTGTTCTCCCTGCTGCCCTCTGGGAAGAGGTTTGCAGCATCCGCTGCAGGTCCACCAGGTTCTGCAACAGCTTTTTCCCTGCTGTCATCAGACTGTTGAACACTAGAACTGTTGAGCTCTAAACTGAACTCTGCATCACACATTCACAGAACTGTACTTTATGACACTACGGACCTCTATCTTGCACTATCTCGCACTACCAACTTTACTGAACTTGTATAAACCCTTTAAATAGAAGTTTAATACATGGTTTAGCATTCCTCTGCACACTCTTGAATACTGTTTTGCCTACTTGCACTATTGCATAATTATCACTGCTGCACTTTATACTTATTTTTAATATATATATATATATATATTTTTTCATAGGATATGTTACTTCTATTCAACTGCAATATCACTACTTTGTTGTAAGACGTATGCAACGGAATTTCGTTTTGTATGCACCATGTGCAGACAAGATGACAATAAAGTTTGTCTAAGTCTAAGTCATGTCAGGTCAGCTGTCTGGAGAGAGAGAGAAGTCAGGACCTGCGGGCGGAGCACCACCGTGCCACCGCCGCCATGACGGAACTCAAAAGCAAACTCCATGAGGAGAAGCAGAAAGAGTTAGCCATTACCAGGGAGACATTACTGCGGCAGCATGAAATGGAGCTGATGAGAGTGATCAAAATCAAAGATGGAGAGATCCAGCGACTGAATGCCTTGGTCCTCAGCCTGAGGGACGGCTCCATGGACAAGGTGATCCGCTCTATCCGTGTCTGACTATCCGCACGCCACGTCGGGCTTCGATGCGGCCGCTACCGTATTGTGTAGCTTGTCCCCAGTAAGCGTCGCGGCGCTCCGTTGCGGTCTCAACGGCCCGGTGTGGCGCAATGTCTGCTCAGGTGAGGAGGGGGGGCGCTTTGCTGGCGGAGGTGGAGGAGACGCGGCGGTGTCGGGAGACCGAGCGGTGTCGCCTCCACCAGGAGCGCGGAAGAAGCCCTGGCAGCGGCCCAGCAGGCCTGGCAGTCCCGAGCGGCCGAGCTCCGATCGGCTCATCACCAGCATCGGGAGGAGATGAGCCGAACCAAGAGAGACTGCGAGAGGGAGATCCGCCGACTGGTAGGACTGATCAGATGCGCGGTGCGTGGCTATGTTCCCAATTTCGTTGTATACCTGCAGTGCAATGACACCTAAGGCATTCTATTCTATTCTATTTCACAAGAAGAAAATGTCCGGTTGCTCGCTTCGCTTTTGTCACAGCAAAGGTGTTCTAGTCGATTCAAGAAAAAAATTGGCCGGTTGCTCTCTTTGTTTTTGTCACAATTCTGGCAAATGAGTTTGCCCGCCTGCCTGAGCGCTCCCCGTTTGTACATCCAGACGGATGAGATCAAGCTGAAAGACAGAGCGGTTAGTGTTTTGGATGAAGCCCTGGGGCCGGCCACGTCCACCGCCTTCAGCTGCAGACTCAGGCTGCCGAGCAGCAGATCGCTGCCCTGAGGGATTCCCAAAGGGCGGGCCTAAACTACCCTGGAAGTGGGGTCAACGCCGCTACTAGCAATCCTCTTCATTGCGTAAGCCACCTCATCACACACTTGCAGTACGCATGACTTAGTTCGTTGCTGGAGGAAGGTAGCACAAAAACAGTTTTGAACTTTGAACGAGTGCTTGTGTGTGTGTGTTGCGGGGCGTTTTCAGTCTCAGGAGGATCGGGACACGCGACGGTTTCATCTGAAAATCGCTGAGCTCAGCGCAGTCATCAGGAAACTGGAGGATCGAAACGCCCTGCTTTCTGAAGAGCGCAATGAACTGGTAATTTATTGACGGCACGCTTGAAGGTTTGCGCTACGTTTGATGCGCGCCATCCAGCGAGGGACCCATTGCGCTTGCTTATTAGTTGAGCGGCGCGGCGAGTCGGTTGCCTGGTAGATGTCTTTTATTGGGAGCCAAAGCCACGATTCCGTTCAAACCGATGCAAAAGGAATGGATACGTTCTGGCCCGCGTGTTGTGCGTCTTTCACATCCCGCACTTCATGCTTGCAGCTAAAGCGACTGAGAGAAACAGAAAGCCAGTTTCTGCCACTCCTGTACAAAAACAAACGCCTGAGCAGGAAGAATGAAGAACTCTCGCTGGTGCTGTGTCGCCTTGAAAACAAAGTGCGCTTTGTCACCCAGGAGAACGAGGAGATGGCAAGCTTGGTAAGTCGACGCGGACAACGGCGGCGTGCCAACAGAGTCCACTGCATTTGTGTTCCACAGAGAAGGCCTAGTTCGCTCAATGACCTGGACCGCGGTTGCGGCCAGCAGGACGGTGAAATGGAGTTCCTTCAAGTTGTGGAGCAGCGGCACATCATCGACGACTTGTCCAAGGTCTTCAGGCAGGCGACTCGGTGCACGTACGGCAGCGCCGCGCTCGCTCGCTGTCGCCAGGAAACCTTTTCCGTCCAAAGCTTGGCCGGCGGCCGCCATCCAAAAAATTGGCCCCTTAAATTCCGACCTTTCAAGCAGGAGCATTGTGCGCACGCGTTTGAACACGCTTTAGACTTGTTTTGCCGTTTTCAGCAGCTCAAAGCTCCCGTTTTGTCAGCGCCTTTGCCACTCGCTGTGCGCTGAAAACGACGGACTTGCCCGGCTGCTCAGCCCGTCAACCATGAGCCGCGAGCGCGACGTCATTGTCCGTAGGCAGCTAGTGGCAAAATGCACCCTGTTAGAGTTGCGCTCGCTCCAACTTATTTTGCAAGAACCACACGGGAGACAAGTAAGTTCTTTTGGACACCTGCAGGTGGAGAGTCCATCCGTTGTACGAATGAAGTCTGACTCTCGGCTCCTGCACGAGCATTTTAATTAAGAGAAACAGGGTGGGTGTAAGAGTGGATTGAATAGAGGAAGCCCTTGACCTCTAGTCAAAACATAGCAAGGGGTGTTTTACGACTTTGTGTAGGAAGGGATAAGCGATAGGGATAAATAAGGGATAAATAATATTATTTATTACAGGTCGCAGTCAAAGTCAAAGCAACACAATGATACGATAAAGATAATCTGGAAAACCCTGACACACCCTGTAGTTGTCACTTTTGGAAAAGACGAGCGTCCCTCCAATCATCGCCGGTGACGTGTTTTTCAGGCTCTGGAGACAGGAGCTCATGTCAGAAATGTCATTGTGAGTCGCGTTTGTTTCTGCGCCGGAGCCGTTCGTTCCCTTTGCATCCAAAGAATCTCAAAGGCGGATTATTTGTGTCGACAGGAGAGAGATTTGCTGCTACGATACCGACGTCGAGAATCTCTGAGGAGGAACAAAGCGTGAGGTCCTGCAAGGTGAGTCTGTTTGTTTGCGGCTGCTTGGTGTTGCGCAAGATGAAATGGCCTTTTTCTCGCTATCGTTCCTCTCGTCGATTCATCGTGAGGTGTCGCTTCAGTTTGTTCAGAGAGATGTTTGCTTCCGCGCCCGCAGGTCATCGAAACATTTTACGGCTACGACGAAGACGTGTTGGTGGACTCGGACGGATCGTCCTTGTCTTTTCACACCGACAGAACCCCCGACACGGAACCCGAAGAGGTAGCCCGCCATTTCTGCCAGCGTATTGGCACCAAACATTCCTCTTCAGCCTGGAATCGGACTCGTCTTTGCGTCGCGGGTGCTTTGTCGCCGGTCTGACTGATTCTGGTACTAGTGCTGTGTTGCATTGGTGTGTGCATGAAGAGGCGGAGCTTCGCTACCGCCAGCTGACGCAAGAATATCAAGCGCTGCAACGAGCCTACGCTCTGCTAGCCCAGACCAGCGAAGGGGACTACGACGCCGAGAAGGAGATCAAGGTGGCGCCCCTTCCCGCAACCCCCGGCCGGGTCGCAGCCTCCCCGTTCTCACCCAGCCTCGGGTGTTCTCTGGTCTGAAAGGAGGAGGAGGAGCCTCCCTCCTCCTCCTTTCAGACCAGAGAAAAGCTGATGGTAGAAATGGGTCACTATCAAAGCAGAGTAGCAGATCTGGAGTCAGCGCTGAAGCAACAAGGACAGGTAAGCTCATCAATGAGCACACCTTTTTCTCAGACAAAATAGCTACATTCTTCAGTCACTCATCCGTCTGGCATTACTGGACCAACCCCCCCCTTCTCACCCTAGCCGAGAAGGTAACGCGCACGTCCACGCACGCTCTCGCATTCTGCTTATGTGACAGCAGCCTTTCCTCAGTGGTTAGAATACATCAAAGTGACCAAGTCAGCACTTCAACAGAAGATGTTGGACATTGAAAGTGAGAAGGTAGACAGACACGCGACATCAGCCAAGGGGAACTCCGGCAATGTGCCCCAACAATTCTGACCTTGAGCTGTGCTAGGATATGTTCTGCAAGCAGAAGGGCTACCTGGATGAAGAGTTGGACTTCAGGAAGTGTTCCATGGACCAGGCTCATAAGGTAAGCCGCCCTCAAATCTCCCGCCGGACCACTGATGGACGAGGATTGCGGCCCAGAGGATCCTGGAGCTGGAGGCCATGTTGTACGAGGCGCTACCGCAGCGGGACTGCCCCGCCACGGACGGCGAAAAAGCCAGCCACGCTGGCGTGAATGACGTGCTGACGGCGGATCAGAGAGAAGAGCTTAGGAGCGCCGTGGACCAATGGAAGCGAGCCCTGATGTGCGAGTTGAGGGAGCGCGACGCTTGCATCCTCCAAGAGAGAATGGATCTGCTGCACAGCGCGCAACAGGTAAGGGCCCAAAGCCAGCCCGGCACTTACTTGCACGCTTACTGGCTTTTGAATGCCACTTTCCATTTGTCCGTCCTAGAGGAACAAAGAGCTGAAAGAATTCATCGAAGCTCAGAAGAGACAAATCAAACAATTGGAGGAGAAGTTTCTGTTTCTCTTTCTATTCTTCTCCTTGGCCTTCATTCTGTGGCCCTAACACCAGCTGGTGAGTGAGCTCCAGCGGCACCGCACTCGACACCTCCGATACACTGCCAGCCGGTCTCAGACGTTGGCAGACGCTCCGATGCCAACGTATACCCCCCGCCACGGTGACAGAGGCACCGCGTCACACCGGCGCTCATCCAATCAGAAGGCAGGAAAAGCAAATTCACATGCAGGGCACTTTTGAACCAGAAGAGAGCGCCACAAAAAACGGTTGTTGCCCCAAACGCGCACTAAAAAGGGTCAGAATAACAAGAGTCCCACTGGCCAGCCGGGGCCACCCGTCCAGCTGTTTCTTCAGGGGGGAAAAAAATTGGAGTCACCGGTGAGTACATTTTGCATTTAGCTCTGCTTTTCTGCTTCTGTCTTCAAGTGTGTGGCATCCTGCGATCAAAGATTCAGCCAACCCCAAAGCGGTTGACCTCAACGTCCCACCACCATGCCTACCAGAGCAGGTGACGTGATGCTTTGGACATCCTTCCGTCTCAGATGCCCAAAAGTACTCTTTGCCACATCTGCGGCAATACGGTGTCTTTTCAAAGGTGCAAATAAATCCAGCGTGGGCGGAACACGCACGTCTTCGGTTTTTCCCGCTTTGTTTGTGTGACAGCTGTTGTGAAAATTTTATACAAATAAAGTTGTATAGTACAGGTTTGGCCAAGCCGCAACTCCCGAACCGCATGCGGCTCTTTTATGTTCATATCAACATTTGTGTGTGTGTGGGGGGTTGTGCGTGTTGGCTTCACTTGAGTTCAATTTGGTATTTTGGTCAAAAGCGCATGTGGTGAAATTCCACAAAGTAGGATGGGCAAACACATTTCTTTAAACTATGAGTGTCAATTGGGCTCTCGAAATGGCAGGGAAAAGATGCACAGCAAAACGAAAATACGTAGATGAACACAGGACGTTTTAATCAGAGTGGGAAAGTTTCTATTTTTTGTTGAACGTGATGGCAAACCATTCTGCCTGATATGTCAGACCTCAGCGCATTTCAAAGATTCAAATCTTCAGCGCCATGCACTTCAGCTCACTCCATGCTAACATTGATCAGGCGTCGAACCCGCAACATCATGCTTAAGAGGTGGCCATGCTAACCAGTGCGCCATTACGGCAACGCATAATAACTAAGTCTACTGATCAAAACAGCGGTTACTATATGACGTCACTACGTCGTGGTCACGTGACGCAGACAAGACGTCAATGGACGTGGGCAGAGTTAACTTGTTTAAAAGGGAGTGGGCAGAAGAAATATTTAATTTATTTAAATCTATTTTGAGTGCACACCATTATGCCAATGCATAACAACTGTAAATCTACTAAACAAAACAGCGGTTGCTATATGACATCTGCCACGTCGTGGTCACGTGACATACGTGACGTCGATGGGCGTAACTTTCGCCGGAATTCAAATCCGCGGGGAGAGTTAACTTGTTTAAAAGAGAGTGGGCAGAAGAATTATTTAATTTATTTAAATCTATTTGGTGTGTGCGCCATTATGTCAATGCATAACAACTGTAAGTCTACTAAACAAAACAGCGGTTGCTATATGACGTCTGCCACGTCGTGGTCACGTGACGCGGACGTGACGTCGACGCCTACTTTACATCCCACCGATCACAGGACCCCTCGGCTGCATAACCGTGCCCCCTTCCCAACCAATCGGATTTGCTATACGCGAAAACGACGCCAATGGAAAGAGCTTCCGCCCAAATTTAAATCCGTGGGCGTGGCTCGCAGCAGGAAGTAGGAAAATGGCGGCGATGTTGACAAAGACACAGCGGATGGTAACATACGACTAACAAGAGAAATATTTTTATTTTCTGCTTGCAACTGGACCGTCCAGAGCGTACACGGTAAGTACAACTCATCGTTTTTAAAAAGAAGTACTTTTGTTGCCCTGAAAAGCGAGTGAGCGTGGCGTTTGTGGGGGACGTCGAATTTCGACGATTCTTTCTGGTCAACGGTTGTAAATGATTGTGTTGATTAAAAAAGAAAACTTGATGTAACTCTACTTTTAACTGCCGTTTCAGATAGATTTGGAATTGCATCACATCCAATTTTGCCTAGAGCGTACACGGTAAGTAACACTCGTTGTGTTTAAGGAGATTTACGTTTGTAATAGCAGAAGTGTAGCCGCGTTGCGTTGTACGTGTGAATGTTGGTCCAGGCGAAATGTTAATGTTTAATTTCATTCCTTTAGGTTCCACGGTGTTTGTTGGCTGCAAGTTTTCCACTGCAAGAAGAGGCTCATATCATTGACCAGGAGCGAGCTACAATGGTGAGTAGCCATAACATTTATGTTAAACACTTCCTATTTCATGTCTAACAGTACTTGATTTAACAAATAACCATAAATAAATACAGTGTGGGCACTGAAGTTAACATATGTGATTATACTGCCTAATCTGTCACCGAGTAGATTGTTGCAAAGTAATATAAGATCCAAAGTTGTAATTCAGAATAGTTTTCAAAAGAAGGCCATTAGAATTATATACAAGTCTGATTACCCTGAACAAGCTATTAATTAAATCACAAATTCTTCAATTCAAAGATTTGGTAGATTATCAGACAAATAATGTCTAACAGTAATTGATTTAACACATCACGATAAGTAGATTGAGTGTGGGCACTCTCAAATTAACATATATGATTATACTGCCTAATCTGTTACAGAGTATGTTGTTGCCAAGTAATGTAGAATAGATCCAAAGTAGTAATCCAGAATAGTTTTGAAGAGGCCATTAGAATAATAAACAAATCTGATTACCTTGAACATAATAACAAGCTAAGTGTTTAATATGTCCTATGAAGTCGAAATTGGGCACCGTCATGTGGTGAAATTTGGAATTGCATCACATCCAATTTTGCCTGGGAACAAACAGATTAAATAAATCTTAGTTTTGAATAAGCCACTCCTTCTCAAACAAGTAAACTCTGCCCATTTCGCGCAGTAGATGTTCTGTTAATATCTAGTATTTATACAAAGTCATAATTTAAATTGCTTTCAACCTTCATTCATCGGTTCAACCAACATTACTCGCTCTTACTACCAACTTGTATTGATTTAACTAAGCGTTTAATACTTCCTATCAGGTCTCAAGGCAAGATTTGGCAAAATACAGTTTCAGCAAATCCAATTTTGCCAGGGAACAAAAATAGATTAAATAAACTAAATAAGTCTTCTTCCCAATAAATAAATCAGAAAAGTCTGTCTTGTAACCAGTCCTCTTCAAACAAGTAAAGTCTGCCCATTTTGTGCCGTAGATTTTGTGTCCATGCCTAGTATTTAAACAAAATCATAATTTAAACGACTTCTTGCCTTCATTCACTTTGGAAATTTGGAATTGCAGCAAATCGAATTTTGCCAGGGAACAAAAATAGATCAATTAAACTAAGTCTTCTTCCCATTAAATAAATTAAAAAAAGTCTGTCTTGTAACCAGTCCTTTTCAAACAAGTAAAGTCTGCCCATTTTGTGCCGTTGATTTTGTGTTAATGCCTAGTATTTATACAAAATCATAATTTAAAGGACTTCATTCCTTCATTCACTTTGGAAATTTGGAATTGCAGCACATCAAATTTTGCCTGGGAAGAAAAGTAGATTAAATAAATTTAATAAGTCTTACTACTTCCCATTAAATAAATTAAATACGTCTTACTTGTTCCCACTCCTTTTCAAAACAGTAGTTTAAAACGAGGGCCCTTCACTCAACCTTTAACCCTATTTATTCACCTTCTAGGCTAAGTGTTAAAGGCTAAGTGTTAAAGGCTAAGTGTTAAAGGCTAAGTGTTAAAGGCTAAGTGTTAAAGGCTAAGTGTTAGAGGCTAAGTGCCAGAGGCTAGGCGCCAGAGGCGAGTTTTTGTGGGCTGAAGTTTTAGTGGGGTTAGTGTGAATACAATCCAAAAGAATACAACAGAATACAATACAATAGAATATAATACATAGATTAAATTCAATAGCTCTTACTACTTCCCATTAAATAAATTAAATACGTCTTACTTGTTCCCAATCCTTTTCAAAAAAGTAGTTTAAAACGAGGGCCCTTCACTCAACCTTTAACCTCAACCCCGCACGTCACATTGTGTTGTATCTGTGAATGTTGGTTGTGGCCAAATGATAGTTTTCTTTCATTCGTTTAGGTTCCACGGTGTTTGTTGGCTATGTTTTCCACTGTCAGAAGGATGAAAATACAAAGTACAACGCTTGGACGTGGGCGAAGACGTCACCGGTGAGTCCTTCCTTCCTATTTATTTACCTTCTAGATGCTAGAGGCTAAGTGTTAGAGGCTAAGTGTTAGAGGCTAAGTGTTAAAGGCAACACAATACGAACAACACAACACAATACGAACAACTCAACACAATATGAACAACACAATATGAACAACACAACACAATACGAACAACACAACACAATACGAACAACACAACACAATACGAACAACACAACACATTACGAACAACACAACACAATACGAACAACACAACGATACTGCACTGAACAACACGATACCGCACTGAGAAACACGATACCGCACTGAACAACACGATACCGCACTGAACAACACCATGCCGCACTGAACACCATGCCACACTGAACAACACCATCCCGCACTGAACAACACCATGCCGCACTAAACAACACCATGCCGCACTGAACAACACCATGCCGCACTGAACAACACCATGCCGCACTGAAAGACACCATGCCGCACTGAAAGACACCATGCCGCACTGAACGACACCATGCCGCACTGAAAGACACCATGCCGCACTGAAAGACACCATGCCGCACTGAACAACACCATCCTGCACTGAACAACACCATCCCGCACTGAACAACACCATGCCGCACTGAACAACATTATGCCGCACTGAACAACATTATGCCGCACTGAACATTATGCCGCACTGAACAACACCATGCCGCACTGAACAACACCATGCCGCACTGAACAACACCATGCCGCACTGAACAACACCATGCCGCACTGAACAACACCATGCCGCACTGAACAACACCATGCCGCACTGAACAACACCATGCCGCACTGAACAACATTATGCCGCACTGAACAACACCATGCCGCACTGAACAACACCATCCTGCACTGAACAACACCATTCCGCATTGAACACCATGCCGCACTGAACAACACCATCCCGCACTGAACAACACCATCCCGCACTGAACAACATTATGCCGCACTGAACAACATTATGCCGCACTGAACAACACCATGCCGCACTGAACAACACCATGCCGCACTGAACAACACCATGCCGCACTGAACAACATTATAACGCACTGAACAACACCATCCCGCACTGAACAACACCATGCCGCACTAAACAACATTATGCCGCACTGAACAACATTATGCCGAAATGAACAACACCATGCCGCACTAAACAACACCATGCCGCACTGAACAACACCATGCCGCACTGAACAACACCATGCCGCACTGAACAACACGATCCCGCATTGAACACCATCCCGCACTGAACAACACCATGCCGCACTGAACAACACCATGCCGCACTGAACAACACCATGCCGCACTGAACAACACCATGCCGCACTGAACAACACCATGCCGCACTGAACAACACCATTCCGCACTGAACAACACCATGCCGCACTGAACAACATTATGCTGCACTGAACAACACCATGCCGCACTGAACAACAACATGCCGCACTGAAAAACATTATGCCGCACTGAACAACACCATGCCGCACTGAACAACACCATCCTGAACTGAACAACACCATGCCGCATTGAACAACACCATGCCGCACTGAACAACACCATCCTGCACTGAACAACACCATCCCGCACTGAACAACACCATGCCGCACTGAACAACACCATGCCGCACTGAACAACACCATGCCGCAATGAACAACACCATCCCGCACTGAACAACATTATGCCGCACTGAACAACATTATGCCGCACTGAACAACATTATGCCGCACTGAACAACATTATGCCGCACTGAACAACATTATGCCGCACTGAACAACATTATGCCGCAGTGAACAACACCATGCCGCACTGAACAACACCATGCCGCACTGAACAACACCATGCCGCACTGAACAACACCATGCCGCACTGAACAACACGATCCCGCATTGAACAACACCATGCCGCACTGAACAACACCATCCTGCACTGAACAACACCATCCCGCACTGAACAACACCATGCCGCACTGAACAACATTATGGCACACTGAACAACATTATGCCGCACTGAACAACACCATGCCGCACTGAACAACACCATGCCGCACTGAACAACACCATGCCGCACTGAACAACACCATCCCGCACTGAACAACACCATGCCGCACTGAGCAACACCATGCCGCACTGAACAACACCATCCCGCACTGAACAACACCATGCCGCACTGAACAACACCATTCCGCACTGAACAACACCATGCCGCACTGAACAACATTACGCTGCACTGAACAACACCATGCCGCACTGAACAACACCATGCCGCACTGAACAACACCATGCCGCATTGAACAACACCATGCCGCATTGAACAACACCATGCCGCACTGAACAACACCATCCTGCACTGAACAACACCATGCCGCATTGAACAACACCATGCCGCACTGAACAACACCATCCTGCACTGAACAACACCATCCCGCACTGAACAACACCATCCCGCATTGAACAACACCATCCCGCACTGAACAACACCATGCCGCACTGAACAACACCATGCCGCACTGAACAACACCATGCCGCACTGAACAACACCATTCCGCACTGAACAACACCATGCCGCACTGAACAACACCATCCTGCACTGAACAACACCATCCCGCACTGAACAACACCATGCCGCATTGAACAACACCATCCTGCACTGAACAACACCATCCTGCACTGAACAACACCATGCCGCACTGAACAACACCATGCCGCACTGAACAACACCATGCCGCACTGAACAACACCATGCCGCACTGAACAACATTATGCCGCACTGAACAACATTATGTCGCACTGAACAACACCATGCCGCACTGAACAACACCATGCTGCACTGAACAACATTATGCCGCACTGAAAAACACCATGCCGCACTGAACAACACCATCCCGCACTGAACAACACCATGCCGCATTGAACAACACCATGCCGCACTGAACAACACCATGCTGCACTGAACAACACCATGCTGCACTGAACAACACGATCCTGCATTGAACAACACCATGCCGCACTGAACAACACCATCCTGCACTGAACACCACCATCCTGCACTGAACAACACCACCCCGTACTGAACAACACGATCCCGCATTGAACAACACCATCCCACACTGAACAACACCATGCCGCACTGAACAACACCATTCCGCACTGAACAACACCATGCCGCACTGAACAACACCATGCCGCACTGAACAACACCATGCCGCACTGAACAACACCATGCCGCACTGAACAACACCATGCCGCATTGAACAACACCATGCCGCACTGAACAACACCATCCTGCACTGAACAACACCATCCCGCACTGAACAACACCATGCCGCATTGAACAACACCATGCCGCACTGAACAACACCATCCTGCACTGAACAACACCATCCCGCACTGAACAACACCATGCCGCACTGAACAACATTATGGCCTACTGAACAACATTATGCCGCACTGAACAACACCATGCCGCACTGAACAACACCATGCCGCACTGAACAACACCATGCCGCACTGAACAACATTATGCCGCACTGAACAACATTATGCCGCACTGAACAACACCATGCCGCACTGAACAACACCATGCCGCACTGAACAACACCATGCCGCACTGAACAACACGACGTCGCACTGAACAACACGACGCCGCACAGAACAACACGACGCCGCACAGAATAACACAATACCGCACAGAACAACACAATACCGCACAAACAGTTTTAGATAATATTACGTCGCAGTCATGTGACGCGGACATGACGTCAATAGGCGGAACTCACGGCAAAATTATAATCCGTGGGCGTGGCTTGCAACAGGAAGTAGGAAAGCGGCAATTCTGGCAAACAAGACACAGCGGTTAGTAACACGATGACTTACAAGGCAAATATTTTTGTTTTCAGCTTGCAACTTGACCGTCTAGAGCGTACAAGGTAATTACAACTGTTTTTTTTTTAGCCCTGAAAAGCAAGGGAGTGTGGCGTTTGGGAGGAATGTCGAACTCGGCGTCTGCTTCCAGCCACAGACGCCAAATTTCGACGATTATTTCGACTGGTCAACGGTTGTAAATTATTGCGTTGACTAAAAACTTTATTTAACTCTACTCTTAACTTTGCCGTTTCAGATATGCGGGTATTACACCGCGGAAATGACGTCAATAGGCTGAACTCTCGCCAAAATTCAAATCTGTGGGCGCAATGGCCTTGAGCGAGACACCGGATACAAACACGACGATTATCAACAGAAATATCTTTATTTTCTGCTTGCAAGTGGACCGTCTAGAGCGTACACGGTAAGTACAACTCATTGTGTTTAAAAAGATTTACGTTTGTGTAGTTTGCGTTGCGTTGTATCTGTGAATGTTGGTTTAGGCTAAATGTTAATGTTTAATTTCATTCCTTTAGGTTCCACGGTGTTTGTTGGCTGTATGTTTTCCACTGCAAGAAGAGGCTCGTATCATTGACCAGCAGGAGCTACAATGGTGAGTACCCCTTTCGTCTTCCATTTATGTTAAACACTTCCTATTTCATGTCTAACAGTACTCGATTTAACAAATAACCATAAATAAATACAGTGTGGGCAGTCACGTTAACATATGTGATTATCCTGCCTAATATGTTTATCACAAATATGTCACTAATCACTAATATGTTTATTTGTTTATCACAACACCTTTGGACCTTCAGCAATCGATTATTTCCCTTCATCTACATAGAGACAGAACGATGGTGTCTTAAACATCTCATTCATTTCACCAAATAACTTCACGCAGGTGGATAACGGCCGTCTCGGTCACGCTATGTTGCGTGATGCAGTTTTGAAGAACCAAATGCATTTATTCAATGAATAAGTCAAGCTAGTTCTATGTTTATGATGTTGTAAGTTACGGTACCGATTGAAGTTGAGTTCGAAGCCAGTGGAAAACAGCGCTGCGTTTGTGCTCTCCAGGTACAAATGTTGTGATCTCTGACTGACGACCGGGCGAGACTCGAGTAAGAGATGTCCAAACGAGCTCCGGCAGGGCGGGCCAAGGCGGAGCGAACGGACGCCCTTCAGGCCGCCAATGACGAGCTGAGAACCAAACTGATGGACGTCCAGTTAGAACTTCAGCAGGAGAAGAACAAGGTGAAAACCTCAACAGACAGACACTGCCTGCCTCCCTGCCTGCCTCCCTGCCTGCCTCCCTGCCTGCCTCCCTCCCTCCCAGTTTTCCCGATGTAGATTAGACATGCGTGTGCCATGACTGTGTCAGCCTACATCAACAAATGCACCGAGGACGTCAGCACCACTAAGAATATCATCACCCGGGGCAACCAACGACCCTGGATGACTGAGGAGGTACGTCAAACGCTACGAGCGCGGAACTCTGCCTTCAAGTCTGGCGACAAGGAGACACTGAGGACAGCGAGAGCCAACTTGAACCGTGCCATCAGGATAGCGAAGCGAGACCGCAGTCGAAAATTTCAGGATCGTTTCCACGACGTCAAAAACATCAGGAGTATGTGGCAAGGCATACGGGCGATTACAGACGACAACTCACCCTCCCCCCCCCGGTGGGTGTAGTTGATGCTGACTTTCTAAATGGTCTAAATAACTTCTTTGGGAGGTTCGAGGCACTAAACGGCACTCCAGCAGTTAAAACTGTCCCCCATCAGGAAGAGGAGGTACTCTGCCTTGACTCCGCCGATGTGTTGAAGACCCTGAGGAGAGTCAACCCCTGTAAGGCCCCTGGCCCGGACAACATTCCTGGGCGTGTGTTCAGGGAATGTGCAAGTCATCTGGCTGGGGTCATCACAGACATTTTTAACACCTCGCTGGGCCAAGCCACAGTGCCGGCGTGCTTTAAGACTGCCTCCATCATTCCGGTGCCGAAGAAACCTCAAATCACCTCATTTAATGATTACCGGCCTGTTGCACTGACTCCGGTTATGATGAAGTGCTTCGAAAGGCTGCTTAAAGGTCACATCGTTTCCAGACTCCCCCTATTATTTGACCCGTTCCAGTTTGCCGACCGGCAAAACCGCTCCACTCAGGAAGCCATCTCCTCCGTTCTTCACCTGAGCCTGGCTCACCTGGAGGAGAAGAACACCCATGTGCGGAGGCTGTTCCTGGACTTCAGCTCAGCGTTTAACACCATCATCCCACAGCATCTGGTAGGAAAATTGGAACACCTGGGCTTCAACACCCCCCTTCGCAACTGGCTGCTAGACTTCCTCACCAACAGACCTCAGTCAGTCCGGGTCGGACAGAACACCTCTGATGTCATCACCCTCAGCACAGGCTCCCTTCAGGGCTGCGTCCTGAGCCCCCTGCTGTGCACCCTGATGACACACGACTGCGTCCTCAGGTTCACCACCAATCACATCGTGAAGTCAGCAGACGACACAACGGTGGTGGGGCTCATCAGAGACAACAACGACCTGGACTACAGAGAGGAGGTGGAGCAGCTGGTGGGCTGGTGCAGAGAAAACAGCCTGATCCTGAATGAGGAGAAGATGAAGGAGATCATCGTCGACTTCAGGAAAAAACAGCCTCACCACGCTCCACTGATCATCAACAGCTCAGCTGTGGAGGTGGTCAGCAGCACCAAATTCCTGGGGGTCCACATCACAGAAGACCTCACCTGGACTATGAACACTACGGCACTGGTCAAGAGGGCACAGAAGCGCTTGTACTTCCTGCGGAGGATGAGGAGAGCCCACCTGGCCCCACCCATCATGAGGACGTTCTACAGGAGCACCATAGAGAGCATTCTGACAAGCTGTCTCTCTGTGTGGTGTGGAGGCTGCACCGCCTCCGATTGGAAGAACGTGAGGAGAGTGGTGAGGACAGCAGAGAGGATCATAGGGGCTCCTCTTCCCTCCATTCAGGACATTTCATCTCAGCGCTGCATGTCCCGTGCCCGTAACATCATCAATGACCCATCACACCCCCACCATGGACTGTTCTCCCTGCTGCCCTCTGGGAAGAGGTTTGCAGCATCCGCTGCAGGTCCACCAGGTTCTGCAACAGCTTTTTCCCTGCTGTCATCAGACTGTTGAACACTAGAACTGTTGAGCTCTAAACTGAACTCTGCATCACACATTCACAGAACTGTACTTTATGACACTACGGACCTCTATCTTGCACTATCTCGCACTACCAACTTTACTGAACTTGTATAAACCCTTTAAATAGAAGTTTAATACATGGTTTAGCATTCCTCTGCACACTCTTGAATACTGTTTTGCCTACTTGCACTATTGCATAATTATCACTGCTGCACTTTATACTTATTTTTAATATATATATATATATATTTTTTCATAGGATACGTATGTTACTTCTATTCAACTGCAATATCACTACTTTGTTGTAAGACGTATGCAACGGAATTTCGTTTTGTATGCACCATGTGCAGACAAGATGACAATAAAGTTTGTCTAAGTCTAAGTCATGTCAGGTCAGCTGTCTGGAGAGAGAGAGAAGTCAGGACCTGCGGGCGGAGCACCACCGTGCCACCGCCGCCATGACGGAACTCAAAAGCAAACTCCATGAGGAGAAGCAGAAAGAGTTAGCCATTACCAGGGAGACATTACTGCGGCAGCATGAAATGGAGCTGATGAGAGTGATCAAAATCAAAGATGGAGAGATCCAGCGACTGAATGCCTTGGTCCTCAGCCTGAGGGACGGCTCCATGGACAAGGTGATCCGCTCTATCCGTGTCTGACTATCCGCACGCCACGTCGGGCTTCGATGCGGCCGCTACCGTATTGTGTAGCTTGTCCCCAGTAAGCGTCGCGGCGCTCCGTTGCGGTCTCAACGGCCCGGTGTGGCGCAATGTCTGCTCAGGTGAGGAGGGGGGGCGCTTTGCTGGCGGAGGTGGAGGAGACGCGGCGGTGTCGGGAGACCGAGCGGTGTCGCCTCCACCAGGAGCGCGGAAGAAGCCCTGGCAGCGGCCCAGCAGGCCTGGCAGTCCCGAGCGGCCGAGCTCCGATCGGCTCATCACCAGCATCGGGAGGAGATGAGCCGAACCAAGAGAGACTGCGAGAGGGAGATCCGCCGACTGGTAGGACTGATCAGATGCGCGGTGCGTGGCTATGTTCCCAATTTCGTTGTATACCTGCAGTGCAATGACACCTAAGGCATTCTATTCTATTCTATTTCACAAGAAGAAAATGTCCGGTTGCTCGCTTCGCTTTTGTCACAGCAAAGGTGTTCTAGTCGATTCAAGAAAAAAATTGGCCGGTTGCTCTCTTTGTTTTTGTCACAATTCTGGCAAATGAGTTTGCCCGCCTGCCTGAGCGCTCCCCGTTTGTACATCCAGACGGATGAGATCAAGCTGAAAGACAGAGCGGTTAGTGTTTTGGATGAAGCCCTGGGGCCGGCCACGTCCACCGCCTTCAGCTGCAGACTCAGGCTGCCGAGCAGCAGATCGCTGCCCTGAGGGATTCCCAAAGGGCGGGCCTAAACTACCCTGGAAGTGGGGTCAACGCCGCTACTAGCAATCCTCTTCATTGCGTAAGCCACCTCATCACACACTTGCAGTACGCATGACTTAGTTCGTTGCTGGAGGAAGGTAGCACAAAAACAGTTTTGAACTTTGAACGAGTGCTTGTGTGTGTGTGTTGCGGGGCGTTTTCAGTCTCAGGAGGATCGGGACACGCGACGGTTTCATCTGAAAATCGCTGAGCTCAGCGCAGTCATCAGGAAACTGGAGGATCGAAACGCCCTGCTTTCTGAAGAGCGCAATGAACTGGTAATTTATTGACGGCACGCTTGAAGGTTTGCGCTACGTTTGATGCGCGCCATCCAGCGAGGCACCCATTGCGCTTGCTTATTAGTTGAGCGGCGCGGCGAGTCGGTTGCCTGGTAGATGTCTTTTATTGGGAGCCAAAGCCACGATTCCGTTCAAACCGATGCAAAAGGAATGGATACGTTCTGGCCCGCGTGTTGTGCGTCTTTCACATCCCGCACTTCATGCTTGCAGCTAAAGCGACTGAGAGAAACAGAAAGCCAGTTTCTGCCACTCCTGTACAAAAACAAACGCCTGAGCAGGAAGAATGAAGAACTCTCGCTGGTGCTGTGTCGCCTTGAAAACAAAGTGCGCTTTGTCACCCAGGAGAACGAGGAGATGGCAAGCTTGGTAAGTCGACGCGGACAACGGCGGCGTGCCAACAGAGTCCACTGCATTTGTGTTCCACAGAGAAGGCCTAGTTCGCTCAATGACCTGGACCGCGGTTGCGGCCAGCAGGACGGTGAAATGGAGTTCCTTCAAGTTGTGGAGCAGCGGCACATCATCGACGACTTGTCCAAGGTCTTCAGGCAGGCGACTCGGTGCACGTACGGCAGCGCCGCGCTCGCTCGCTGTCGCCAGGAAACCTTTTCCGTCCAAAGCTTGGCCGGCGGCCGCCATCCAAAAAATTGGCCCCTTAAATTCCGACCTTTCAAGCAGGAGCATTGTGCGCACGCGTTTGAACACGCTTTAGACTTGTTTTGCCGTTTTCAGCAGCTCAAAGCTCCCGTTTTGTCAGCGCCTTTGCCACTCGCTGTGCGCTGAAAACGACGGACTTGCCCGGCTGCTCAGCCCGTCAACCATGAGCCGCGAGCGCGACGTCATTGTCCGTAGGCAGCTAGTGGCAAAATGCACCCTGTTAGAGTTGCGCTCGCTCCAACTTATTTTGCAAGAACCACACGGGAGACAAGTAAGTTCTTTTGGACACCTGCAGGTGGAGAGTCCATCCGTTGTACGAATGAAGTCTGACTCTCGGCTCCTGCACGAGCATTTTAATTAAGAGAAACAGGGTGGGTGTAAGAGTGGATTGAATAGAGGAAGCCCTTGACCTCTAGTCAAAACATAGCAAGGGGTGTTTTACGACTTTGTGTAGGAAGGGATAAGCGATAGGGATAAATAAGGGATAAATAATATTATTTATTACAGGTCGCAGTCAAAGTCAAAGCAACACAATGATACGATAAAGATAATCTGGAAAACCCTGACACACCCTGTAGTTGTCACTTTTGGAAAAGACGAGCGTCCCTCCAATCATCGCCGGTGACGTGTTTTTCAGGCTCTGGAGACAGGAGCTCATGTCAGAAATGTCATTGTGAGTCGCGTTTGTTTCTGCGCCGGAGCCGTTCGTTCCCTTTGCATCCAAAGAATCTCAAAGGCGGATTATTTGTGTCGACAGGAGAGAGATTTGCTGCTACGATACCGACGTCGAGAATCTCTGAGGAGGAACAAAGCGTGAGGTCCTGCAAGGTGAGTCTGTTTGTTTGCGGCTGCTTGGTGTTGCGCAAGATGAAATGGCCTTTTTCTCGCTATCGTTCCTCTCGTCGATTCATCGTGAGGTGTCGCTTCAGTTTGTTCAGAGAGATGTTTGCTTCCGCGCCCGCAGGTCATCGAAACATTTTACGGCTACGACGAAGACGTGTTGGTGGACTCGGACGGATCGTCCTTGTCTTTTCACACCGACAGAACCCCCGACACGGAACCCGAAGAGGTAGCCCGCCATTTCTGCCAGCGTATTGGCACCAAACATTCCTCTTCAGCCTGGAATCGGACTCGTCTTTGCGTCGCGGGTGCTTTGTCGCCGGTCTGACTGATTCTGGTACTAGTGCTGTGTTGCATTGGTGTGTGCATGAAGAGGCGGAGCTTCGCTACCGCCAGCTGACGCAAGAATATCAAGCGCTGCAACGAGCCTACGCTCTGCTAGCCCAGACCAGCGAAGGGGACTACGACGCCGAGAAGGAGATCAAGGTGGCGCCCCTTCCCGCAACCCCCGGCCGGGTCGCAGCCTCCCCGTTCTCACCCAGCCTCGGGTGTTCTCTGGTCTGAAAGGAGGAGGAGGAGCCTCCCTCCTCCTCCTTTCAGACCAGAGAAAAGCTGATGGTAGAAATGGGTCACTATCAAAGCAGAGTAGCAGATCTGGAGTCAGCGCTGAAGCAACAAGGACAGGTAAGCTCATCAATGAGCACACCTTTTTCTCAGACAAAATAGCTACATTCTTCAGTCACTCATCCGTCTGGCATTACTGGACCAACCCCCCCCTTCTCACCCTAGCCGAGAAGGTAACGCGCACGTCCACGCACGCTCTCGCATTCTGCTTATGTGACAGCAGCCTTTCCTCAGTGGTTAGAATACATCAAAGTGACCAAGTCAGCACTTCAACAGAAGATGTTGGACATTGAAAGTGAGAAGGTAGACAGACACGCGACATCAGCCAAGGGGAACTCCGGCAATGTGCCCCAACAATTCTGACCTTGAGCTGTGCTAGGATATGTTCTGCAAGCAGAAGGGCTACCTGGATGAAGAGTTGGACTTCAGGAAGTGTTCCATGGACCAGGCTCATAAGGTAAGCCGCCCTCAAATCTCCCGCCGGACCACTGATGGACGAGGATTGCGGCCCAGAGGATCCTGGAGCTGGAGGCCATGTTGTACGAGGCGCTACCGCAGCGGGACTGCCCCGCCACGGACGGCGAAAAAGCCAGCCACGCTGGCGTGAATGACGTGCTGACGGCGGATCAGAGAGAAGAGCTTAGGAGCGCCGTGGACCAATGGAAGCGAGCCCTGATGTGCGAGTTGAGGGAGCGCGACGCTTGCATCCTCCAAGAGAGAATGGATCTGCTGCACAGCGCGCAACAGGTAAGGGCCCAAAGCCAGCCCGGCACTTACTTGCACGCTTACTGGCTTTTGAATGCCACTTTCCATTTGTCCGTCCTAGAGGAACAAAGAGCTGAAAGAATTCATCGAAGCTCAGAAGAGACAAATCAAACAATTGGAGGAGAAGTTTCTGTTTCTCTTTCTATTCTTCTCCTTGGCCTTCATTCTGTGGCCCTAACACCAGCTGGTGAGTGAGCTCCAGCGGCACCGCACTCGACACCTCCGATACACTGCCAGCCGGTCTCAGACGTTGGCAGACGCTCCGATGCCAACGTATACCCCCCGCCACGGTGACAGAGGCACCGCGTCACACCGGCGCTCATCCAATCAGAAGGCAGGAAAAGCAAATTCACATGCAGGGCACTTTTGAACCAGAAGAGAGCGCCACAAAAAACGGTTGTTGCCCCAAACGCGCACTAAAAAGGGTCAGAATAACAAGAGTCCCACTGGCCAGCCGGGGCCACCCGTCCAGCTGTTTCTTCAGGGGGGAAAAAAATTGGAGTCACCGGTGAGTACATTTTGCATTTAGCTCTGCTTTTCTGCTTCTGTCTTCAAGTGTGTGGCATCCTGCGATCAAAGATTCAGCCAACCCCAAAGCGGTTGACCTCAACGTCCCACCACCATGCCTACCAGAGCAGGTGACGTGATGCTTTGGACATCCTTCCGTCTCAGATGCCCAAAAGTACTCTTTGCCACATCTGCGGCAATACGGTGTCTTTTCAAAGGTGCAAATAAATCCAGCGTGGGCGGAACACGCACGTCTTCGGTTTTTCCCGCTTTGTTTGTGTGACAGCTGTTGTGAAAATTTTATACAAATAAAGTTGTATAGTACAGGTTTGGCCAAGCCGCAACTCCCGAACCGCATGCGGCTCTTTTATGTTCATATCAACATTTGTGTGTGTGTGGGGGGTTGTGCGTGTTGGCTTCACTTGAGTTCAATTTGGTATTTTGGTCAAAAGCGCATGTGGTGAAATTCCACAAAGTAGGATGGGCAAACACATTTCTTTAAACTATGAGTGTCAATTGGGCTCTCGAAATGGCAGGGAAAAGATGCACAGCAAAACGAAAATACGTAGATGAACACAGGACGTTTTAATCAGAGTGGGAAAGTTTCTATTTTTTGTTGAACGTGATGGCAAACCATTCTGCCTGATATGTCAGACCTCAGCGCATTTCAAAGATTCAAATCTTCAGCGCCATGCGCTTCAGCTCACTCCATGCTAACATTGATCAGGCGTCGAACCCGCAACATCATGCTTAAGAGGTGGCCATGCTAACCAGTGCGCCATTACGGCAACGCATAATAACTAAGTCTACTGATCAAAACAGCGGTTACTATATGACGTCACTACGTCGTGGTCACGTGACGCAGACAAGACGTCAATGGACGTGGGCAGAGTTAACTTGTTTAAAAGGGAGTGGGCAGAAGAAATATTTAATTTATTTAAATCTATTTTGAGTGCACACCATTATGCCAATGCATAACAACTGTAAATCTACTAAACAAAACAGCGGTTGCTATATGACATCTGCCACGTCGTGGTCACGTGACATACGTGACGTCGATGGGCGTAACTTTCGCCGGAATTCAAATCCGCGGGGAGAGTTAACTTGTTTAAAAGAGAGTGGGCAGAAGAATTATTTAATTTATTTAAATCTATTTGGTGTGTGCGCCATTATGTCAATGCATAACAACTGTAAGTCTACTAAACAAAACAGCGGTTGCTATATGACGTCTGCCACGTCGTGGTCACGTGACGCGGACGTGACGTCGACGCCTACTTTACATCCCACCGATCACAGGACCCCTCGGCTGCATAACCGTGCCCCCTTCCCAACCAATCGGATTTGCTATACGCGAAAACGACGCCAATGGAAAGAGCTTCCGCCCAAATTTAAATCCGTGGGCGTGGCTCGCAGCAGGAAGTAGGAAAATGGCGGCGATGTTGACAAAGACACAGCGGATGGTAACATACGACTAACAAGAGAAATATTTTTATTTTCTGCTTGCAACTGGACCGTCCAGAGCGTACACGGTAAGTACAACTCATCGTTTTTAAAAAGAAGTACTTTTGTTGCCCTGAAAAGCGAGTGAGCGTGGCGTTTGTGGGGGACGTCGAATTTCGACGATTCTTTCTGGTCAACGGTTGTAAATGATTGTGTTGATTAAAAAAGAAAACTTGATGTAACTCTACTTTTAACTGCCGTTTCAGATAGATTTGGAATTGCATCACATCCAATTTTGCCTAGAGCGTACACGGTACGTAAGTAACACTCGTTGTGTTTAAGGAGATTTACGTTTGTAATAGCAGAAGTGTAGCCGCGTTGCGTTGTACGTGTGAATGTTGGTCCAGGCGAAATGTTAATGTTTAATTTCATTCCTTTAGGTTCCACGGTGTTTGTTGGCTGCAAGTTTTCCACTGCAAGAAGAGGCTCATATCATTGACCAGGAGCGAGCTACAATGGTGAGTAGCCATAACATTTATGTTAAACACTTCCTATTTCATGTCTAACAGTACTTGATTTAACAAATAACCATAAATAAATACAGTGTGGGCACTGAAGTTAACATATGTGATTATACTGCCTAATCTGTCACCGAGTAGATTGTTGCAAAGTAATATAAGATCCAAAGTTGTAATTCAGAATAGTTTTCAAAAGAAGGCCATTAGAATTATATACAAGTCTGATTACCCTGAACAAGCTATTAATTAAATCACAAATTCTTCAATTCAAAGATTTGGTAGATTATCAGACAAATAATGTCTAACAGTAATTGATTTAACACATCACGATAAGTAGATTGAGTGTGGGCACTCTCAAATTAACATATATGATTATACTGCCTAATCTGTTACAGAGTATGTTGTTGCCAAGTAATGTAGAATAGATCCAAAGTAGTAATCCAGAATAGTTTTGAAGAGGCCATTAGAATAATAAACAAATCTGATTACCTTGAACATAATAACAAGCTAAGTGTTTAATATGTCCTATGAAGTCGAAATTGGGCACCGTCATGTGGTGAAATTTGGAATTGCATCACATCCAATTTTGCCTGGGAACAAACAGATTAAATAAATCTTAGTTTTGAATAAGCCACTCCTTCTCAAACAAGTAAACTCTGCCCATTTCGCGCAGTAGATGTTCTGTTAATATCTAGTATTTATACAAAGTCATAATTTAAATTGCTTTCAACCTTCATTCATCGGTTCAACCAACATTACTCGCTCTTACTACCAACTTGTATTGATTTAACTAAGCGTTTAATACTTCCTATCAGGTCTCAAGGCAAGATTTGGCAAAATACAGTTTCAGCAAATCCAATTTTGCCAGGGAACAAAAATAGATTAAATAAACTAAATAAGTCTTCTTCCCAATAAATAAATCAGAAAAGTCTGTCTTGTAACCAGTCCTCTTCAAACAAGTAAAGTCTGCCCATTTTGTGCCGTAGATTTTGTGTCCATGCCTAGTATTTAAACAAAATCATAATTTAAACGACTTCTTGCCTTCATTCACTTTGGAAATTTGGAATTGCAGCAAATCGAATTTTGCCAGGGAACAAAAATAGATCAATTAAACTAAGTCTTCTTCCCATTAAATAAATTAAAAAAGTCTGTCTTGTAACCAGTCCTTTTCAAACAAGTAAAGTCTGCCCATTTTGTGCCGTTGATTTTGTGTTAATGCCTAGTATTTATACAAAATCATAATTTAAAGGACTTCATTCCTTCATTCACTTTGGAAATTTGGAATTGCAGCACATCAAATTTTGCCTGGGAAGAAAAGTAGATTAAATAAATTTAATAAGTCTTACTACTTCCCATTAAATAAATTAAATACGTCTTACTTGTTCCCACTCCTTTTCAAAACAGTAGTTTAAAACGAGGGCCCTTCACTCAACCTTTAACCCTATTTATTCACCTTCTAGGCTAAGTGTTAAAGGCTAAGTGTTAAAGGCTAAGTGTTAAAGGCTAAGTGTTAAAGGCTAAGTGTTAAAGGCTAAGTGTTAGAGGCTAAGTGCCAGAGGCTAGGCGCCAGAGGCGAGTTTTTGTGGGCTGAAGTTTTAGTGGGGTTAGTGTGAATACAATCCAAAAGAATACAACAGAATACAATACAATAGAATATAATACATAGATTAAATTCAATAGCTCTTACTACTTCCCATTAAATAAATTAAATACGTCTTACTTGTTCCCAATCCTTTTCAAAAAAGTAGTTTAAAACGAGGGCCCTTCACTCAACCTTTAACCTCAACCCCGCACGTCACATTGTGTTGTATCTGTGAATGTTGGTTGTGGCCAAATGATAGTTTTCTTTCATTCGTTTAGGTTCCACGGTGTTTGTTGGCTATGTTTTCCACTGTCAGAAGGATGAAAATACAAAGTACAACGCTTGGACGTGGGCGAAGACGTCACCGGTGAGTCCTTCCTTCCTATTTATTTACCTTCTAGATGCTAGAGGCTAAGTGTTAGAGGCTAAGTGTTAGAGGCTAAGTGTTAAAGGCAACACAATACGAACAACACAACACAATACGAACAACTCAACACAATATGAACAACACAATATGAACAACACAACACAATACGAACAACACAACACAATACGAACAACACAACACAATACGAACAACACAACACATTACGAACAACACAACACAATACGAACAACACAACGATACTGCACTGAACAACACGATACCGCACTGAGAAACACGATACCGCACTGAACAACACGATACCGCACTGAACAACACCATGCCGCACTGAACACCATGCCACACTGAACAACACCATCCCGCACTGAACAACACCATGCCGCACTAAACAACACCATGCCGCACTGAACAACACCATGCCGCACTGAACAACACCATGCCGCACTGAAAGACACCATGCCGCACTGAAAGACACCATGCCGCACTGAACGACACCATGCCGCACTGAAAGACACCATGCCGCACTGAAAGACACCATGCCGCACTGAACAACACCATCCTGCACTGAACAACACCATCCCGCACTGAACAACACCATGCCGCACTGAACAACATTATGCCGCACTGAACAACATTATGCCGCACTGAACATTATGCCGCACTGAACAACACCATGCCGCACTGAACAACACCATGCCGCACTGAACAACACCATGCCGCACTGAACAACACCATGCCGCACTGAACAACACCATGCCGCACTGAACAACACCATGCCGCACTGAACAACACCATGCCGCACTGAACAACATTATGCCGCACTGAACAACACCATGCCGCACTGAACAACACCATCCTGCACTGAACAACACCATTCCGCATTGAACACCATGCCGCACTGAACAACACCATCCCGCACTGAACAACACCATCCCGCACTGAACAACATTATGCCGCACTGAACAACATTATGCCGCACTGAACAACACCATGCCGCACTGATCAACACCATGCCGCACTGAACAACACCATGCCGCACTGAACAACATTATAACGCACTGAACAACACCATCCCGCACTGAACAACACCATGCCGCACTAAACAACATTATGCCGCACTGAACAACATTATGCCGAAATGAACAACACCATGCCGCACTAAACAACACCATGCCGCACTGAACAACACCATGCCGCACTGAACAACACCATGCCGCACTGAACAACACGATCCCGCATTGAACACCATCCCGCACTGAACAACACCATGCCGCACTGAACAACACCATGCCGCACTGAACAACACCATGCCGCACTGAACAACACCATGCCGCACTGAACAACACCATGCCGCACTGAACAACACCATTCCGCACTGAACAACACCATGCCGCACTGAACAACATTATGCCGCACTGAACAACACCATGCCGCACTGAACAACAACATGCCGCACTGAAAAACATTATGCCGCACTGAACAACACCATGCCGCACTGAACAACACCATCCTGAACTGAACAACACCATGCCGCATTGAACAACACCATGCCGCACTGAACAACACCATCCTGCACTGAACAACACCATCCCGCACTGAACAACACCATGCCGCACTGAACAACACCATGCCGCACTGAACAACACCATGCCGCAATGAACAACACCATCCCGCACTGAACAACATTATGCCGCACTGAACAACATTATGCCGCACTGAACAACATTATGCCGCACTGAACAACATTATGCCGCACTGAACAACATTATGCCGCAGTGAACAACACCATGCCGCACTGAACAACACCATGCCGCACTGAACAACACCATGCCGCACTGAACAACACCATGCCGCACTGAACAACACGATCCCGCATTGAACAACACCATGCCGCACTGAACAACACCATCCTGCACTGAACAACACCATCCCGCACTGAACAACACCATGCCGCACTGAACAACATTATGGCGCACTGAACAACATTATGCCGCACTGAACAACACCATGCCGCACTGAACAACACCATGCCGCACTGAACAACACCATGCCGCACTGAACAACACCATCCCGCACTGAACAACACCATGCCGCACTGAGCAACACCATGCCGCACTGAACAACACCATCCCGCACTGAACAACACCATGCCGCACTGAGCAACACCATTCCGCACTGAACAACACCATGCCGCACTGAACAACATTACGCTGCACTGAACAACACCATGCCGCACTGAACAACACCATGCCGCACTGAACAACACCATGCCGCACTGAACAACACCATGCCGCATTGAACAACACCATGCCGCACTGAACAACACCATCCTGCACTGAACAACACCATGCCGCATTGAACAACACCATGCCGCACTGAACAACACCATCCTGCACTGAACAACACCATCCCGCACTGAACAACACCATCCCGCATTGAACAACACCATCCTGCACTGAACAACACCATGCCGCACTGAACAACACCATGCCGCACTGAACAACACCATGCCGCACTGAACAACACCATTCCGCACTGAACAACACCATGCCGCACTGAACAACACCATCCTGCACTGAACAACACCATCCCGCACTGAACAACACCATGCCGCATTGAACAACACCATCCTGCACTGAACAACACCATCCTGCACTGAACAACACCATGCCGCACTGAACAACACCATGCCGCACTGAACAACACCATGCCGCACTGAACAACACCATGCCGCACTGAACAACATTATGCCGCACTGAACAACATTATGTCGCACTGAACAACACCATGCCGCACTGAACAACACCATGCTGCACTGAACAACATTATGCCGCACTGAAAAACACCATGCCGCACTGAACAACACCATCCCGCACTGAACAACACCATGCCGCATTGAACAACACCATGCCGCACTGAACAACACCATGCTGCACTGAACAACACCATGCTGCACTGAACAACACGATCCTGCATTGAACAACACCATGCCGCACTGAACAACACCATCCTGCACTGAACAACACCATCCTGCACTGAACAACACCACCCCGTACTGAACAACACGATCCCGCATTGAACAACACCATCCCACACTGAACAACACCATGCCGCACTGAACAACACCATTCCGCACTGAACAACACCATGCCGCACTGAACAACACCATGCCGCACTGAACAACACCATGCCGCACTGAACAACACCATGCCGCACTGAACAACACCATGCCGCATTGAACAACACCATGCCGCACTGAACAACACCATCCTGCACTGAACAACACCATCCCGCACTGAACAACACCATGCCGCATTGAACAACACCATGCCGCACTGAACAACACCATCCTGCACTGAACAACACCATCCCGCACTGAACAACACCATGCCGCACTGAACAACATTATGGCCTACTGAACAACATTATGCCGCACTGAACAACACCATGCCGCACTGAACAACACCATGCCGCACTGAACAACACCATGCCGCACTGAACAACATTATGCCGCACTGAACAACATTATGCCGCACTGAACAACACCATGCCGCACTGAACAACACCATGCCGCACTGAACAACACCATGCCGCACTGAACAACACGACGTCGCACTGAACAACACGACGCCGCACAGAACAACACGACGCCGCACAGAATAACACAATACCGCACAGAACAACACAATACCGCACAAACAGTTTTAGATAATATTACGTCGCAGTCATGTGACGCAGACATGACGTCAATAGGCGGAACTCACGGCAAAATTATAATCCGTGGGCGTGGCTTGCAACAGGAAGTAGGAAAGCGGCAATTCTGGCAAACAAGACACAGCGGTTAGTAACACGATGACTTACAAGGCAAATATTTTTGTTTTCAGCTTGCAACTTGACCGTCTAGAGCGTACAAGGTAATTACAACTGTTTTTTTTTAGCCCTGAAAAGCAAGGGAGTGTGGCGTTTGGGAGGAATGTCGAACTCGGCGTCTGCTTCCAGCCACAGACGCCAAATTTCGACGATTATTTCGACTGGTCAACGGTTGTAAATTATTGCGTTGACTAAAAACTTTATTTAACTCTACTCTTAACTTTGCCGTTTCAGATATGCGGGTATTACACCGCGGAAATGACGTCAATAGGCTGAACTCTCGCCAAAATTCAAATCTGTGGGCGCAATGGCCTTGAGCGAGACACCGGATACAAACACGACGATTATCAACAGAAATATCTTTATTTTCTGCTTGCAAGTGGACCGTCTAGAGCGTACACGGTAAGTACAACTCATTGTGTTTAAAAAGATTTACGTTTGTGTAGTTTGCGTTGCGTTGTATCTGTGAATGTTGGTTTAGGCTAAATGTTAATGTTTAATTTCATTCCTTTAGGTTCCACGGTGTTTGTTGGCTGTATGTTTTCCACTGCAAGAAGAGGCTCGTATCATTGACCAGCAGGAGCTACAATGGTGAGTACCCCTTTCGTCTTCCATTTATGTTAAACACTTCCTATTTCATGTCTAACAGTACTCGATTTAACAAATAACCATAAATAAATACAGTGTGGGCAGTCACGTTAACATATGTGATTATCCTGCCTAATATGTTTATCACAAATATGTCACTAATCACTAATATGTTTATTTGTTTATCACAACACCTTTGGACCTTCAGCAATCGATTATTTCCCTTCATCTACATAGAGACAGAACGATGGTGTCTTAAACATCTCATTCATTTCACCAAATAACTTCACGCAGGTGGATAACGGCCGTCTCGGTCACGCTATGTTGCGTGATGCAGTTTTGAAGAACCAAATGCATTTATTCAATGAATAAGTCAAGCTAGTTCTATGTTTATGATGTTGTAAGTTACGGTACCGATTGAAGTTGAGTTCGAAGCCAGTGGAAAACAGCGCTGCGTTTGTGCTCTCCAGGTACAAATGTTGTGATCTCTGACTGACGACCGGGCGAGACTCGAGTAAGAGATGTCCAAACGAGCTCCGGCAGGGCGGGCCAAGGCGGAGCGAACGGACGCCCTTCAGGCCGCCAATGACGAGCTGAGAACCAAACTGATGGACGTCCAGTTAGAACTTCAGCAGGAGAAGAACAAGGTGAAAACCTCAACAGACAGACACTGCCTGCCTCCCTGCCTGCCTCCCTGCCTGCCTCCCTGCCTGCCTCCCTCCCTCCCAGTTTTCCCGATGTAGATTAGACATGCGTGTGCCATGACTGTGTCAGCCTACATCAACAAATGCACCGAGGACGTCAGCACCACTAAGAATATCATCACCCGGGGCAACCAACGACCCTGGATGACTGAGGAGGTACGTCAAACGCTACGAGCGCGGAACTCTGCCTTCAAGTCTGGCGACAAGGAGACACTGAGGACAGCGAGAGCCAACTTGAACCGTGCCATCAGGATAGCGAAGCGAGACCGCAGTCGAAAATTTCAGGATCGTTTCCACGACGTCAAAAACATCAGGAGTATGTGGCAAGGCATACGGGCGATTACAGACGACAACTCACCCTCCCCCCCCCGGTGGGTGTAGTTGATGCTGACTTTCTAAATGGTCTAAATAACTTCTTTGGGAGGTTCGAGGCACTAAACGGCACTCCAGCAGTTAAAACTGTCCCCCATCAGGAAGAGGAGGTACTCTGCCTTGACTCCGCCGATGTGTTGAAGACCCTGAGGAGAGTCAACCCCTGTAAGGCCCCTGGCCCGGACAACATTCCTGGGCGTGTGTTCAGGGAATGTGCAAGTCATCTGGCTGGGGTCATCACAGACATTTTTAACACCTCGCTGGGCCAAGCCACAGTGCCGGCGTGCTTTAAGACTGCCTCCATCATTCCGGTGCCGAAGAAACCTCAAATCACCTCATTTAATGATTACCGGCCTGTTGCACTGACTCCGGTTATGATGAAGTGCTTCGAAAGGCTGCTTAAAGGTCACATCGTTTCCAGACTCCCCCTATTATTTGACCCGTTCCAGTTTGCCGACCGGCAAAACCGCTCCACTCAGGAAGCCATCTCCTCCGTTCTTCACCTGAGCCTGGCTCACCTGGAGGAGAAGAACACCCATGTGCGGAGGCTGTTCCTGGACTTCAGCTCAGCGTTTAACACCATCATCCCACAGCATCTGGTAGGAAAATTGGAACACCTGGGCTTCAACACCCCCCTTCGCAACTGGCTGCTAGACTTCCTCACCAACAGACCTCAGTCAGTCCGGGTCGGACAGAACACCTCTGATGTCATCACCCTCAGCACAGGCTCCCTTCAGGGCTGCGTCCTGAGCCCCCTGCTGTGCACCCTGATGACACACGACTGCGTCCTCAGGTTCACCACCAATCACATCGTGAAGTCAGCAGACGACACAACGGTGGTGGGGCTCATCAGAGACAACAACGACCTGGACTACAGAGAGGAGGTGGAGCAGCTGGTGGGCTGGTGCAGAGAAAACAGCCTGATCCTGAATGAGGAGAAGATGAAGGAGATCATCGTCGACTTCAGGAAAAAACAGCCTCACCACGCTCCACTGATCATCAACAGCTCAGCTGTGGAGGTGGTCAGCAGCACCAAATTCCTGGGGGTCCACATCACAGAAGACCTCACCTGGACTATGAACACTACGGCACTGGTCAAGAGGGCACAGAAGCGCTTGTACTTCCTGCGGAGGATGAGGAGAGCCCACCTGGCCCCACCCATCATGAGGACGTTCTACAGGAGCACCATAGAGAGCATTCTGACAAGCTGTCTCTCTGTGTGGTGTGGAGGCTGCACCGCCTCCGATTGGAAGAACGTGAGGAGAGTGGTGAGGACAGCAGAGAGGATCATAGGGGCTCCTCTTCCCTCCATTCAGGACATTTCATCTCAGCGCTGCATGTCCCGTGCCCGTAACATCATCAATGACCCATCACACCCCCACCATGGACTGTTCTCCCTGCTGCCCTCTGGGAAGAGGTTTGCAGCATCCGCTGCAGGTCCACCAGGTTCTGCAACAGCTTTTTCCCTGCTGTCATCAGACTGTTGAACACTAGAACTGTTGAGCTCTAAACTGAACTCTGCATCACACATTCACAGAACTGTACTTTATGACACTACGGACCTCTATCTTGCACTATCTCACACTACCAACTTTACTGAACTTGTATAAACCCTTTAAATAGAAGTTTAATACATGGTTTAGCATTCCTCTGCACACTCTTGAATACTGTTTTGCCTACTTGCACTATTGCATAATTATCACTGCTGCACTTTATACTTATTTTTAATATATATATATATATATATTTTTTCATAGGATATGTTACTTCTATTCAACTGCAATATCACTACTTTGTTGTAAGACGTATGCAACGGAATTTCGTTTTGTATGCACCATGTGCAGACAAGATGACAATAAAGTTTGTCTAAGTCTAAGTCATGTCAGGTCAGCTGTCTGGAGAGAGAGAGAAGTCAGGACCTGCGGGCGGAGCACCACCGTGCCACCGCCGCCATGACGGAACTCAAAAGCAAACTCCATGAGGAGAAGCAGAAAGAGTTAGCCATTACCAGGGAGACATTACTGCGGCAGCATGAAATGGAGCTGATGAGAGTGATCAAAATCAAAGATGGAGAGATCCAGCGACTGAATGCCTTGGTCCTCAGCCTGAGGGACGGCTCCATGGACAAGGTGATCCGCTCTATCCGTGTCTGACTATCCGCACGCCACGTCGGGCTTCGATGCGGCCGCTACCGTATTGTGTAGCTTGTCCCCAGTAAGCGTCGCGGCGCTCCGTTGCGGTCTCAACGGCCCGGTGTGGCGCAATGTCTGCTCAGGTGAGGAGGGGGGGCGCTTTGCTGGCGGAGGTGGAGGAGACGCGGCGGTGTCGGGAGACCGAGCGGTGTCGCCTCCACCAGGAGCGCGGAAGAAGCCCTGGCAGCGGCCCAGCAGGCCTGGCAGTCCCGAGCGGCCGAGCTCCGATCGGCTCATCACCAGCATCGGGAGGAGATGAGCCGAACCAAGAGAGACTGCGAGAGGGAGATCCGCCGACTGGTAGGACTGATCAGATGCGCGGTGCGTGGCTATGTTCCCAATTTCGTTGTATACCTGCAGTGCAATGACACCTAAGGCATTCTATTCTATTCTATTTCACAAGAAGAAAATGTCCGGTTGCTCGCTTCGCTTTTGTCACAGCAAAGGTGTTCTAGTCGATTCAAGAAAAAAATTGGCCGGTTGCTCTCTTTGTTTTTGTCACAATTCTGGCAAATGAGTTTGCCCGCCTGCCTGAGCGCTCCCCGTTTGTACATCCAGACGGATGAGATCAAGCTGAAAGACAGAGCGGTTAGTGTTTTGGATGAAGCCCTGGGGCCGGCCACGTCCACCGCCTTCAGCTGCAGACTCAGGCTGCCGAGCAGCAGATCGCTGCCCTGAGGAATTCCCAAAGGGCGGGCCTAAACTACCCTGGAAGTGGGGTCAACGCCGCTACTAGCAATCCTCTTCATTGCGTAAGCCACCTCATCACACACTTGCAGTACGCATGACTTAGTTCGTTGCTGGAGGAAGGTAGCACAAAAACAGTTTTGAACTTTGAACGAGTGCTTGTGTGTGTGTGTTGCGGGGCGTTTTCAGTCTCAGGAGGATCGGGACACGCGACGGTTTCATCTGAAAATCGCTGAGCTCAGCGCAGTCATCAGGAAACTGGAGGATCGAAACGCCCTGCTTTCTGAAGAGCGCAATGAACTGGTAATTTATTGACGGCACGCTTGAAGGTTTGCGCTACGTTTGATGCGCGCCATCCAGCGAGGCACCCATTGCGCTTGCTTATTAGTTGAGCGGCGCGGCGAGTCGGTTGCCTGGTAGATGTCTTTTATTGGGAGCCAAAGCCACGATTCCGTTCAAACCGATGCAAAAGGAATGGATACGTTCTGGCCCGCGTGTTGTGCGTCTTTCACATCCCGCACTTCATGCTTGCAGCTAAAGCGACTGAGAGAAACAGAAAGCCAGTTTCTGCCACTCCTGTACAAAAACAAACGCCTGAGCAGGAAGAATGAAGAACTCTCGCTGGTGCTGTGTCGCCTTGAAAACAAAGTGCGCTTTGTCACCCAGGAGAACGAGGAGATGGCAAGCTTGGTAAGTCGACGCGGACAACGGCGGCGTGCCAACAGAGTCCACTGCATTTGTGTTCCACAGAGAAGGCCTAGTTCGCTCAATGACCTGGACCGCGGTTGCGGCCAGCAGGACGGTGAAATGGAGTTCCTTCAAGTTGTGGAGCAGCGGCACATCATCGACGACTTGTCCAAGGTCTTCAGGCAGGCGACTCGGTGCACGTACGGCAGCGCCGCGCTCGCTCGCTGTCGCCAGGAAACCTTTTCCGTCCAAAGCTTGGCCGGCGGCCGCCATCCAAAAAATTGGCCCCTTAAATTCCGACCTTTCAAGCAGGAGCATTGTGCGCACGCGTTTGAACACGCTTTAGACTTGTTTTGCCGTTTTCAGCAGCTCAAAGCTCCCGTTTTGTCAGCGCCTTTGCCACTCGCTGTGCGCTGAAAACGACGGACTTGCCCGGCTGCTCAGCCCGTCAACCATGAGCCGCGAGCGCGACGTCATTGTCCGTAGGCAGGTAGTGGCAAAATGCACCCTGTTAGAGTTGCGCTCGCTCCAACTTATTTTGCAAGAACCACACGGGAGACAAGTAAGTTCTTTTGGACACCTGCAGGTGGAGAGTCCATCCGTTGTACGAATGAAGTCTGACTCTCGGCTCCTGCACGAGCATTTTAATTAAGAGAAACAGGGTGGGTGTAAGAGTGGATTGAATAGAGGAAGCCCTTGACCTCTAGTCAAAACATAGCAAGGGGTGTTTTACGACTTTGTGTAGGAAGGGATAAGCGATAGGGATAAATAAGGGATAAATAATATTATTTATTACAGGTCGCAGTCAAAGTCAAAGCAACACAATGATACGATAAAGATAATCTGGAAAACCCTGACACACCCTGTAGTTGTCACTTTTGGAAAAGACGAGCGTCCCTCCAATCATCGCCGGTGACGTGTTTTTCAGGCTCTGGAGACAGGAGCTCATGTCAGAAATGTCATTGTGAGTCGCGTTTGTTTCTGCGCCGGAGCCGTTCGTTCCCTTTGCATCCAAAGAATCTCAAAGGCGGATTATTTGTGTCGACAGGAGAGAGATTTGCTGCTACGATACCGACGTCGAGAATCTCTGAGGAGGAACAAAGCGTGAGGTCCTGCAAGGTGAGTCTGTTTGTTTGCGGCTGCTTGGTGTTGCGCAAGATAAAATGGCCTTTTTCTCGCTATCGTTCCTCTCGTCGATTCATCGTGAGGTGTCGCTTCAGTTTGTTCAGAGAGATGTTTGCTTCCGCGCCCGCAGGTCATCGAAACATTTTACGGCTACGACGAAGACGTGTTGGTGGACTCGGACGGATCGTCCTTGTCTTTTCACACCGACAGAACCCCCGACACGGAACCCGAAGAGGTAGCCCGCCATTTCTGCCAGCGTATTGGCACCAAACATTCCTCTTCAGCCTGGAATCGGACTCGTCTTTGCGTCGCGGGTGCTTTGTCGCCGGTCTGACTGATTCTGGTACTAGTGCTGTGTTGCATTGGTGTGTGCATGAAGAGGCGGAGCTTCGCTACCGCCAGCTGACGCAAGAATATCAAGCGCTGCAACGAGCCTACGCTCTGCTAGCCCAGACCAGCGAAGGGGACTACGACGCCGAGAAGGAGATCAAGGTGGCGCCCCTTCCCGCAACCCCCGGCCGGGTCGCAGCCTCCCCGTTCTCACCCAGCCTCGGGTGTTCTCTGGTCTGAAAGGAGGAGGAGGAGCCTCCCTCCTCCTCCTTTCAGACCAGAGAAAAGCTGATGGTAGAAATGGGTCACTATCAAAGCAGAGTAGCAGATCTGGAGTCAGCGCTGAAGCAACAAGGACAGGTAAGCTCATCAATGAGCACACCTTTTTCTCAGACAAAATAGCTACATTCTTCAGTCACTCATCCGTCTGGCATTACTGGACCAACCCCCCCCTTCTCACCCTAGCCGAGAAGGTAACGCGCACGTCCACGCACGCTCTCGCATTCTGCTTATGTGACAGCAGCCTTTCCTCAGTGGTTAGAATACATCAAAGTGACCAAGTCAGCACTTCAACAGAAGATGTTGGACATTGAAAGTGAGAAGGTAGACAGACACGCGACATCAGCCAAGGGGAACTCCGGCAATGTGCCCCAACAATTCTGACCTTGAGCTGTGCTAGGATATGTTCTGCAAGCAGAAGGGCTACCTGGATGAAGAGTTGGACTTCAGGAAGTGTTCCATGGACCAGGCTCATAAGGTAAGCCGCCCTCAAATCTCCCGCCGGACCACTGATGGACGAGGATTGCGGCCCAGAGGATCCTGGAGCTGGAGGCCATGTTGTACGAGGCGCTACCGCAGCGGGACTGCCCCGCCACGGACGGCGAAAAAGCCAGCCACGCTGGCGTGAATGACGTGCTGACGGCGGATCAGAGAGAAGAGCTTAGGAGCGCCGTGGACCAATGGAAGCGAGCCCTGATGTGCGAGTTGAGGGAGCGCGACGCTTGCATCCTCCAAGAGAGAATGGATCTGCTGCACAGCGCGCAACAGGTAAGGGCCCAAAGCCAGCCCGGCACTTACTTGCACGCTTACTGGCTTTTGAATGCCACTTTCCATTTGTCCGTCCTAGAGGAACAAAGAGCTGAAAGAATTCATCGAAGCTCAGAAGAGACAAATCAAACAATTGGAGGAGAAGTTTCTGTTTCTCTTTCTATTCTTCTCCTTGGCCTTCATTCTGTGGCCCTAACACCAGCTGGTGAGTGAGCTCCAGCGGCACCGCACTCGACACCTCCGATACACTGCCAGCCGGTCTCAGACGTTGGCAGACGCTCCGATGCCAACGTATACCCCCCGCCACGGTGACAGAGGCACCGCGTCACACCGGCGCTCATCCAATCAGAAGGCAGGAAAAGCAAATTCACATGCAGGGCACTTTTGAACCAGAAGAGAGCGCCACAAAAAACGGTTGTTGCCCCAAACGCGCACTAAAAAGGGTCAGAATAACAAGAGTCCCACTGGCCAGCCGGGGCCACCCGTCCAGCTGTTTCTTCAGGGGGGAAAAAAATTGGAGTCACCGGTGAGTACATTTTGCATTTAGCTCTGCTTTTCTGCTTCTGTCTTCAAGTGTGTGGCATCCTGCGATCAAAGATTCAGCCAACCCCAAAGCGGTTGACCTCAACGTCCCACCACCATGCCTACCAGAGCAGGTGACGTGATGCTTTGGACATCCTTCCGTCTCAGATGCCCAAAAGTACTCTTTGCCACATCTGCGGCAATACGGTGTCTTTTCAAAGGTGCAAATAAATCCAGCGTGGGCGGAACACGCACGTCTTCGGTTTTTCCCGCTTTGTTTGTGTGACAGCTGTTGTGAAAATTTTATACAAATAAAGTTGTATAGTACAGGTTTGGCCAAGCCGCAACTCCCGAACCGCATGCGGCTCTTTTATGTTCATATCAACATTTGTGTGTGTGTGGGGGGTTGTGCGTGTTGGCTTCACTTGAGTTCAATTTGGTATTTTGGTCAAAAGCGCATGTGGTGAAATTCCACAAAGTAGGATGGGCAAACACATTTCTTTAAACTATGAGTGTCAATTGGGCTCTCGAAATGGCAGGGAAAAGATGCACAGCAAAACGAAAATACGTAGATGAACACAGGACGTTTTAATCAGAGTGGGAAAGTTTCTATTTTTTGTTGAACGTGATGGCAAACCATTCTGCCTGATATGTCAGACCTCAGCGCATTTCAAAGATTCAAATCTTCAGCGCCATGCACTTCAGCTCACTCCATGCTAACATTGATCAGGCGTCGAACCCGCAACATCATGCTTAAGAGGTGGCCATGCTAACCAGTGCGCCATTACGGCAACGCATAATAACTAAGTCTACTGATCAAAACAGCGGTTACTATATGACGTCACTACGTCGTGGTCACGTGACGCAGACAAGACGTCAATGGACGTGGGCAGAGTTAACTTGTTTAAAAGGGAGTGGGCAGAAGAAATATTTAATTTATTTAAATCTATTTTGAGTGCACACCATTATGCCAATGCATAACAACTGTAAATCTACTAAACAAAACAGCGGTTGCTATATGACATCTGCCACGTCGTGGTCACGTGACATACGTGACGTCGATGGGCGTAACTTTCGCCGGAATTCAAATCCGCGGGGAGAGTTAACTTGTTTAAAAGAGAGTGGGCAGAAGAATTATTTAATTTATTTAAATCTATTTGGTGTGTGCGCCATTATGTCAATGCATAACAACTGTAAGTCTACTAAACAAAACAGCGGTTGCTATATGACGTCTGCCACGTCGTGGTCACGTGACGCGGACGTGACGTCGACGCCTACTTTACATCCCACCGATCACAGGACCCCTCGGCTGCATAACCGTGCCCCCTTCCCAACCAATCGGATTTGCTATACGCGAAAACGACGCCAATGGAAAGAGCTTCCGCCCAAATTTAAATCCGTGGGCGTGGCTCGCAGCAGGAAGTAGGAAAATGGCGGCGATGTTGACAAAGACACAGCGGATGGTAACATACGACTAACAAGAGAAATATTTTTATTTTCTGCTTGCAACTGGACCGTCCAGAGCGTACACGGTAAGTACAACTCATCGTTTTTAAAAAGAAGTACTTTTGTTGCCCTGAAAAGCGAGTGAGCGTGGCGTTTGTGGGGGACGTCGAATTTCGACGATTCTTTCTGGTCAACGGTTGTAAATGATTGTGTTGATTAAAAAAGAAAACTTGATGTAACTCTACTTTTAACTGCCGTTTCAGATAGATTTGGAATTGCATCACATCCAATTTTGCCTAGAGCGTACACGGTAAGTAACACTCGTTGTGTTTAAGGAGATTTACGTTTGTAATAGCAGAAGTGTAGCCGCGTTGCGTTGTACGTGTGAATGTTGGTCCAGGCGAAATGTTAATGTTTAATTTCATTCCTTTAGGTTCCACGGTGTTTGTTGGCTGCAAGTTTTCCACTGCAAGAAGAGGCTCATATCATTGACCAGGAGCGAGCTACAATGGTGAGTAGCCATAACATTTATGTTAAACACTTCCTATTTCATGTCTAACAGTACTTGATTTAACAAATAACCATAAATAAATACAGTGTGGGCACTGAAGTTAACATATGTGATTATACTGCCTAATCTGTCACCGAGTAGATTGTTGCAAAGTAATATAAGATCCAAAGTTGTAATTCAGAATAGTTTTCAAAAGAAGGCCATTAGAATTATATACAAGTCTGATTACCCTGAACAAGCTATTAATTAAATCACAAATTCTTCAATTCAAAGATTTGGTAGATTATCAGACAAATAATGTCTAACAGTAATTGATTTAACACATCACGATAAGTAGATTGAGTGTGGGCACTCTCAAATTAACATATATGATTATACTGCCTAATCTGTTACAGAGTATGTTGTTGCCAAGTAATGTAGAATAGATCCAAAGTAGTAATCCAGAATAGTTTTGAAGAGGCCATTAGAATAATAAACAAATCTGATTACCTTGAACATAATAACAAGCTAAGTGTTTAATATGTCCTATGAAGTCGAAATTGGGCACCGTCATGTGGTGAAATTTGGAATTGCATCACATCCAATTTTGCCTGGGAACAAACAGATTAAATAAATCTTAGTTTTGAATAAGCCACTCCTTCTCAAACAAGTAAACTCTGCCCATTTCGCGCAGTAGATGTTCTGTTAATATCTAGTATTTATACAAAGTCATAATTTAAATTGCTTTCAACCTTCATTCATCGGTTCAACCAACATTACTCGCTCTTACTACCAACTTGTATTGATTTAACTAAGCGTTTAATACTTCCTATCAGGTCTCAAGGCAAGATTTGGCAAAATACAGTTTCAGCAAATCCAATTTTGCCAGGGAACAAAAATAGATTAAATAAACTAAATAAGTCTTCTTCCCAATAAATAAATCAGAAAAGTCTGTCTTGTAACCAGTCCTCTTCAAACAAGTAAAGTCTGCCCATTTTGTGCCGTAGATTTTGTGTCCATGCCTAGTATTTAAACAAAATCATAATTTAAACGACTTCTTGCCTTCATTCACTTTGGAAATTTGGAATTGCAGCAAATCGAATTTTGCCAGGGAACAAAAATAGATCAATTAAACTAAGTCTTCTTCCCATTAAATAAATTAAAAAAGTCTGTCTTGTAACCAGTCCTTTTCAAACAAGTAAAGTCTGCCCATTTTGTGCCGTTGATTTTGTGTTAATGCCTAGTATTTATACAAAATCATAATTTAAAGGACTTCATTCCTTCATTCACTTTGGAAATTTGGAATTGCAGCACATCAAATTTTGCCTGGGAAGAAAAGTAGATTAAATAAATTTAATAAGTCTTACTACTTCCCATTAAATAAATTAAATACGTCTTACTTGTTCCCACTCCTTTTCAAAACAGTAGTTTAAAACGAGGGCCCTTCACTCAACCTTTAACCCTATTTATTCACCTTCTAGGCTAAGTGTTAAAGGCTAAGTGTTAAAGGCTAAGTGTTAAAGGCTAAGTGTTAAAGGCTAAGTGTTAAAGGCTAAGTGTTAGAGGCTAAGTGCCAGAGGCTAGGCGCCAGAGGCGAGTTTTTGTGGGCTGAAGTTTTAGTGGGGTTAGTGTGAATACAATCCAAAAGAATACAACAGAATACAATACAATAGAATATAATACATAGATTAAATTCAATAGCTCTTACTACTTCCCATTAAATAAATTAAATACGTCTTACTTGTTCCCAATCCTTTTCAAAAAAGTAGTTTAAAACGAGGGCCCTTCACTCAACCTTTAACCTCAACCCCGCACGTCACATTGTGTTGTATCTGTGAATGTTGGTTGTGGCCAAATGATAGTTTTCTTTCATTCGTTTAGGTTCCACGGTGTTTGTTGGCTATGTTTTCCACTGTCAGAAGGATGAAAATACAAAGTACAACGCTTGGACGTGGGCGAAGACGTCACCGGTGAGTCCTTCCTTCCTATTTATTTACCTTCTAGATGCTAGAGGCTAAGTGTTAGAGGCTAAGTGTTAGAGGCTAAGTGTTAAAGGCAACACAATACGAACAACACAACACAATACGAACAACTCAACACAATATGAACAACACAATATGAACAACACAACACAATACGAACAACACAACACAATACGAACAACACAACACAATACGAACAACACAACACATTACGAACAACACAACACAATACGAACAACACAACGATACTGCACTGAACAACACGATACCGCACTGAGAAACACGATACCGCACTGAACAACACGATACCGCACTGAACAACACCATGCCGCACTGAACACCATGCCACACTGAACAACACCATCCCGCACTGAACAACACCATGCCGCACTAAACAACACCATGCCGCACTGAACAACACCATGCCGCACTGAACAACACCATGCCGCACTGAAAGACACCATGCCGCACTGAAAGACACCATGCCGCACTGAACGACACCATGCCGCACTGAAAGACACCATGCCGCACTGAAAGACACCATGCCGCACTGAACAACACCATCCTGCACTGAACAACACCATCCCGCACTGAACAACACCATGCCGCACTGAACAACATTATGCCGCACTGAACAACATTATGCCGCACTGAACATTATGCCGCACTGAACAACACCATGCCGCACTGAACAACACCATGCCGCACTGAACAACACCATGCCGCACTGAACAACACCATGCCGCACTGAACAACACCATGGCGCACTGAACAACACCATGCCGCACTGAACAACACCATGCCGCACTGAACAACATTATGCCGCACTGAACAACACCATGCCGCACTGAACAACACCATCCTGCACTGAACAACACCATTCCGCATTGAACACCATGCCGCACTGAACAACACCATCCCGCACTGAACAACACCATCCCGCACTGAACAACATTATGCCGCACTGAACAACATTATGCCGCACTGAACAACACCATGCCGCACTGAACAACACCATGCCGCACTGAACAACACCATGCCGCACTGAACAACATTATAACGCACTGAACAACACCATCCCGCACTGAACAACACCATGCCGCACTAAACAACATTATGCCGCACTGAACAACATTATGCCGAAATGAACAACACCATGCCGCACTAAACAACACCATGCCGCACTGAACAACACCATGCCGCACTGAACAACACCATGCCGCACTGAACAACACGATCCCGCATTGAACACCATCCCGCACTGAACAACACCATGCCGCACTGAACAACACCATGCCGCATTGAACAACACCATGCCGCACTGAACAACACCATGCCGCACTGAACAACACCATGCCGCACTGAACAACACCATTCCGCACTGAACAACACCATGCCGCACTGAACAACATTATGCTGCACTGAACAACACCATGCCGCACTGAACAACAACATGCCGCACTGAAAAACATTATGCCGCACTGAACAACACCATGCCGCACTGAACAACACCATCCTGAACTGAACAACACCATGCCGCATTGAACAACACCATGCCGCACTGAACAACACCATCCTGCACTGAACAACACCATCCCGCACTGAACAACACCATGCCGCACTGAACAACACCATGCCGCACTGAACAACACCATGCCGCAATGAACAACACCATCCCGCACTGAACAACATTATGCCGCACTGAACAACATTATGCCGCACTGAACAACATTATGCCGCACTGAACAACATTATGCCGCACTGAACAACATTATGCCGCACTGAACAACATTATGCCGCACTGAACAACATTATGCCGCAGTGAACAACACCATGCCGCACTGAACAACACCATGCCGCACTGAACAACACCATGCCGCACTGAACAACACCATGCCGCACTGAACAACACGATCCCGCATTGAACAACACCATGCCGCACTGAACAACACCATCCTGCACTGAACAACACCATGCCGCACTGAACAACACCATGCCGCACTGAACAACATTATGGCGCACTGAACAACATTATGCCGCACTGAACAACACCATGCCGCACTGAACAACACCATGCCGCACTGAACAACACCATGCCGCACTGAACAACACCATCCCGCACTGAACAACACCATGCCGCACTGAACAACACCATCCCGCACTGAACAACACCATCCCGCACTGAACAACACCATGCCGCACTGAACAACACCATTCCGCACTGAACAACACCATGCCGCACTGAACAACATTACGCTGCACTGAACAACACCATGCCGCACTGAACAACACCATGCCGCACTGAACAACACCATGCCGCATTGAACAACACCATGCCGCATTGAACAACACCATGCCGCACTGAACAACACCATCCTGCACTGAACAACACCATGCCGCATTGAACAACACCATGCCGCACTGAACAACACCATCCTGCACTGAACAACACCATCCCGCACTGAACAACACCATCCCGCATTGAACAACACCATCCTGCACTGAACAACACCATGCCGCACTGAACAACACCATGCCGCACTGAACAACACCATGCCGCACTGAACAACACCATTCCGCACTGAACAACACCATGCCGCACTGAACAACACCATCCTGCACTGAACAACACCATCCCGCACTGAACAACACCATGCCGCATTGAACAACACCATCCTGCACTGAACAACACCATCCTGCACTGAACAACACCATGCCGCACTGAACAACACCATGCCGCACTGAACAACACCATGCCGCACTGAACAACACCATGCCGCACTGAACAACATTATGCCGCACTGAACAACATTATGTCGCACTGAACAACACCATGCCGCACTGAACAACACCATGCTGCACTGAACAACATTATGCCGCACTGAAAAACACCATGCCGCACTGAACAACACCATCCCGCACTGAACAACACCATGCCGCATTGAACAACACCATGCCGCACTGAACAACACCATGCTGCACTGAACAACACCATGCTGCACTGAACAACACGATCCTGCATTGAACAACACCATGCCGCACTGAACAACACCATCCTGCACTGAACAACACCATCCTGCACTGAACAACACCACCCCGTACTGAACAACACGATCCCGCATTGAACAACACCATCCCACACTGAACAACACCATGCCGCACTGAACAACACCATTCCGCACTGAACAACACCATGCCGCACTGAACAACACCATGCCGCACTGAACAACACCATGCCGCACTGAACAACACCATGCCGCACTGAACAACACCATGCCGCATTGAACAACACCATGCCGCACTGAACAACACCATCCTGCACTGAACAACACCATCCCGCACTGAACAACACCATGCCGCATTGAACAACACCATGCCGCACTGAACAACACCATCCTGCACTGAACAACACCATCCCGCACTGAACAACACCATGCCGCACTGAACAACATTATGGCCTACTGAACAACATTATGCCGCACTGAACAACACCATGCCGCACTGAACAACACCATGCCGCACTGAACAACACCATGCCGCACTGAACAACATTATGCCGCACTGAACAACATTATGCCGCACTGAACAACACCATGCCGCACTGAACAACACCATGCCGCACTGAACAACACCATGCCGCACTGAACAACACGACGTCGCACTGAACAACACGACGCCGCACAGAACAACACGACGCCGCACAGAATAACACAATACCGCACAGAACAACACAATACCGCACAAACAGTTTTAGATAATATTACGTCGCAGTCATGTGACGCGGACATGACGTCAATAGGCGGAACTCACGGCAAAATTATAATCCGTGGGCGTGGCTTGCAACAGGAAGTAGGAAAGCGGCAATTCTGGCAAACAAGACACAGCGGTTAGTAACACGATGACTTACAAGGCAAATATTTTTGTTTTCAGCTTGCAACTTGACCGTCTAGAGCGTACAAGGTAATTACAACTGTTTTTTTTTAGCCCTGAAAAGCAAGGGAGTGTGGCGTTTGGGAGGAATGTCGAACTCGGCGTCTGCTTCCAGCCACAGACGCCAAATTTCGACGATTATTTCGACTGGTCAACGGTTGTAAATTATTGCGTTGACTAAAAACTTTATTTAACTCTACTCTTAACTTTGCCGTTTCAGATATGCGGGTATTACACCGCGGAAATGACGTCAATAGGCTGAACTCTCGCCAAAATTCAAATCTGTGGGCGCAATGGCCTTGAGCGAGACACCGGATACAAACACGACGATTATCAACAGAAATATCTTTATTTTCTGCTTGCAAGTGGACCGTCTAGAGCGTACACGGTAAGTACAACTCATTGTGTTTAAAAAGATTTACGTTTGTGTAGTTTGCGTTGCGTTGTATCTGTGAATGTTGGTTTAGGCTAAATGTTAATGTTTAATTTCATTCCTTTAGGTTCCACGGTGTTTGTTGGCTGTATGTTTTCCACTGCAAGAAGAGGCTCGTATCATTGACCAGCAGGAGCTACAATGGTGAGTACCCCTTTCGTCTTCCATTTATGTTAAACACTTCCTATTTCATGTCTAACAGTACTCGATTTAACAAATAACCATAAATAAATACAGTGTGGGCAGTCACGTTAACATATGTGATTATCCTGCCTAATATGTTTATCACAAATATGTCACTAATCACTAATATGTTTATTTGTTTATCACAACACCTTTGGACCTTCAGCAATCGATTATTTCCCTTCATCTACATAGAGACAGAACGATGGTGTCTTAAACATCTCATTCATTTCACCAAATAACTTCACGCAGGTGGATAACGGCCGTCTCGGTCACGCTATGTTGCGTGATGCAGTTTTGAAGAACCAAATGCATTTATTCAATGAATAAGTCAAGCTAGTTCTATGTTTATGATGTTGTAAGTTACGGTACCGATTGAAGTTGAGTTCGAAGCCAGTGGAAAACAGCGCTGCGTTTGTGCTCTCCAGGTACAAATGTTGTGATCTCTGACTGACGACCGGGCGAGACTCGAGTAAGAGATGTCCAAACGAGCTCCGGCAGGGCGGGCCAAGGCGGAGCGAACGGACGCCCTTCAGGCCGCCAATGACGAGCTGAGAACCAAACTGATGGACGTCCAGTTAGAACTTCAGCAGGAGAAGAACAAGGTGAAAACCTCAACAGACAGACACTGCCTGCCTCCCTGCCTGCCTCCCTGCCTGCCTCCCTGCCTGCCTCCCTCCCTCCCAGTTTTCCCGATGTAGATTAGACATGCGTGTGCCATGACTGTGTCAGCCTACATCAACAAATGCACCGAGGACGTCAGCACCACTAAGAATATCATCACCCGGGGCAACCAACGACCCTGGATGACTGAGGAGGTACGTCAAACGCTACGAGCGCGGAACTCTGCCTTCAAGTCTGGCGACAAGGAGACACTGAGGACAGCGAGAGCCAACTTGAACCGTGCCATCAGGATAGCGAAGCGAGACCGCAGTCGAAAATTTCAGGATCGTTTCCACGACGTCAAAAACATCAGGAGTATGTGGCAAGGCATACGGGCGATTACAGACGACAACTCACCCTCCCCCCCCCGGTGGGTGTAGTTGATGCTGACTTTCTAAATGGTCTAAATAACTTCTTTGGGAGGTTCGAGGCACTAAACGGCACTCCAGCAGTTAAAACTGTCCCCCATCAGGAAGAGGAGGTACTCTGCCTTGACTCCGCCGATGTGTTGAAGACCCTGAGGAGAGTCAACCCCTGTAAGGCCCCTGGCCCGGACAACATTCCTGGGCGTGTGTTCAGGGAATGTGCAAGTCATCTGGCTGGGGTCATCACAGACATTTTTAACACCTCGCTGGGCCAAGCCACAGTGCCGGCGTGCTTTAAGACTGCCTCCATCATTCCGGTGCCGAAGAAACCTCAAATCACCTCATTTAATGATTACCGGCCTGTTGCACTGACTCCGGTTATGATGAAGTGCTTCGAAAGGCTGCTTAAAGGTCACATCGTTTCCAGACTCCCCCTATTATTTGACCCGTTCCAGTTTGCCGACCGGCAAAACCGCTCCACTCAGGAAGCCATCTCCTCCGTTCTTCACCTGAGCCTGGCTCACCTGGAGGAGAAGAACACCCATGTGCGGAGGCTGTTCCTGGACTTCAGCTCAGCGTTTAACACCATCATCCCACAGCATCTGGTAGGAAAATTGGAACACCTGGGCTTCAACACCCCCCTTCGCAACTGGCTGCTAGACTTCCTCACCAACAGACCTCAGTCAGTCCGGGTCGGACAGAACACCTCTGATGTCATCACCCTCAGCACAGGCTCCCTTCAGGGCTGCGTCCTGAGCCCCCTGCTGTGCACCCTGATGACACACGACTGCGTCCTCAGGTTCACCACCAATCACATCGTGAAGTCAGCAGACGACACAACGGTGGTGGGGCTCATCAGAGACAACAACGACCTGGACTACAGAGAGGAGGTGGAGCAGCTGGTGGGCTGGTGCAGAGAAAACAGCCTGATCCTGAATGAGGAGAAGATGAAGGAGATCATCGTCGACTTCAGGAAAAAACAGCCTCACCACGCTCCACTGATCATCAACAGCTCAGCTGTGGAGGTGGTCAGCAGCACCAAATTCCTGGGGGTCCACATCACAGAAGACCTCACCTGGACTATGAACACTACGGCACTGGTCAAGAGGGCACAGAAGCGCTTGTACTTCCTGCGGAGGATGAGGAGAGCCCACCTGGCCCCACCCATCATGAGGACGTTCTACAGGAGCACCATAGAGAGCATTCTGACAAGCTGTCTCTCTGTGTGGTGTGGAGGCTGCACCGCCTCCGATTGGAAGAACGTGAGGAGAGTGGTGAGGACAGCAGAGAGGATCATAGGGGCTCCTCTTCCCTCCATTCAGGACATTTCATCTCAGCGCTGCATGTCCCGTGCCCGTAACATCATCAATGACCCATCACACCCCCACCATGGACTGTTCTCCCTGCTGCCCTCTGGGAAGAGGTTTGCAGCATCCGCTGCAGGTCCACCAGGTTCTGCAACAGCTTTTTCCCTGCTGTCATCAGACTGTTGAACACTAGAACTGTTGAGCTCTAAACTGAACTCTGCATCACACATTCACAGAACTGTACTTTATGACACTACGGACCTCTATCTTGCACTATCTCGCACTACCAACTTTACTGAACTTGTATAAACCCTTTAAATAGAAGTTTAATACATGGTTTAGCATTCCTCTGCACACTCTTGAATACTGTTTTGCCTACTTGCACTATTGCATAATTATCACTGCTGCACTTTATACTTATTTTTAATATATATATATATATATATTTTTTCATAGGATATGTTACTTCTATTCAACTGCAATATCACTACTTTGTTGTAAGACGTATGCAACGGAATTTCGTTTTGTATGCACCATGTGCAGACAAGATGACAATAAAGTTTGTCTAAGTCTAAGTCATGTCAGGTCAGCTGTCTGGAGAGAGAGAGAAGTCAGGACCTGCGGGCGGAGCACCACCGTGCCACCGCCGCCATGACGGAACTCAAAAGCAAACTCCATGAGGAGAAGCAGAAAGAGTTAGCCATTACCAGGGAGACATTACTGCGGCAGCATGAAATGGAGCTGATGAGAGTGATCAAAATCAAAGATGGAGAGATCCAGCGACTGAATGCCTTGGTCCTCAGCCTGAGGGACGGCTCCATGGACAAGGTGATCCGCTCTATCCGTGTCTGACTATCCGCACGCCACGTCGGGCTTCGATGCGGCCGCTACCGTATTGTGTAGCTTGTCCCCAGTAAGCGTCGCGGCGCTCCGTTGCGGTCTCAACGGCCCGGTGTGGCGCAATGTCTGCTCAGGTGAGGAGGGGGGGCGCTTTGCTGGCGGAGGTGGAGGAGACGCGGCGGTGTCGGGAGACCGAGCGGTGTCGCCTCCACCAGGAGTGCGGAAGAAGCCCTGGCAGCGGCCCAGCAGGCCTGGCAGTCCCGAGCGGCCGAGCTCCGATCGGCTCATCACCAGCATCGGGAGGAGATGAGCCGAACCAAGAGAGACTGCGAGAGGGAGATCCGCCGACTGGTAGGACTGATCAGATGCGCGGTGCGTGGCTATGTTCCCAATTTCGTTGTATACCTGCAGTGCAATGACACCTAAGGCATTCTATTCTATTCTATTTCACAAGAAGAAAATGTCCGGTTGCTCGCTTCGCTTTTGTCACAGCAAAGGTGTTCTAGTCGATTCAAGAAAAAAATTGGCCGGTTGCTCTCTTTGTTTTTGTCACAATTCTGGCAAATGAGTTTGCCCGCCTGCCTGAGCGCTCCCCGTTTGTACATCCAGACGGATGAGATCAAGCTGAAAGACAGAGCGGTTAGTGTTTTGGATGAAGCCCTGGGGCCGGCCACGTCCACCGCCTTCAGCTGCAGACTCAGGCTGCCGAGCAGCAGATCGCTGCCCTGAGGGATTCCCAAAGGGCGGGCCTAAACTACCCTGGAAGTGGGGTCAACGCCGCTACTAGCAATCCTCTTCATTGCGTAAGCCACCTCATCACACACTTGCAGTACGCATGACTTAGTTCGTTGCTGGAGGAAGGTAGCACAAAAACAGTTTTGAACTTTGAACGAGTGCTTGTGTGTGTGTGTTGCGGGGCGTTTTCAGTCTCAGGAGGATCGGGACACGCGACGGTTTCATCTGAAAATCGCTGAGCTCAGCGCAGTCATCAGGAAACTGGAGGATCGAAACGCCCTGCTTTCTGAAGAGCGCAATGAACTGGTAATTTATTGACGGCACGCTTGAAGGTTTGCGCTACGTTTGATGCGCGCCATCCAGCGAGGCACCCATTGCGCTTGCTTATTAGTTGAGCGGCGCGGCGAGTCGGTTGCCTGGTAGATGTCTTTTATTGGGAGCCAAAGCCACGATTCCGTTCAAACCGATGCAAAAGGAATGGATACGTTCTGGCCCGCGTGTTGTGCGTCTTTCACATCCCGCACTTCATGCTTGCAGCTAAAGCGACTGAGAGAAACAGAAAGCCAGTTTCTGCCACTCCTGTACAAAAACAAACGCCTGAGCAGGAAGAATGAAGAACTCTCGCTGGTGCTGTGTCGCCTTGAAAACAAAGTGCGCTTTGTCACCCAGGAGAACGAGGAGATGGCAAGCTTGGTAAGTCGACGCGGACAACGGCGGCGTGCCAACAGAGTCCACTGCATTTGTGTTCCACAGAGAAGGCCTAGTTCGCTCAATGACCTGGACCGCGGTTGCGGCCAGCAGGACGGTGAAATGGAGTTCCTTCAAGTTGTGGAGCAGCGGCACATCATCGACGACTTGTCCAAGGTCTTCAGGCAGGCGACTCGGTGCACGTACGGCAGCGCCGCGCTCGCTCGCTGTCGCCAGGAAACCTTTTCCGTCCAAAGCTTGGCCGGCGGCCGCCATCCAAAAAATTGGCCCCTTAAATTCCGACCTTTCAAGCAGGAGCATTGTGCGCACGCGTTTGAACACGCTTTAGACTTGTTTTGCCGTTTTCAGCAGCTCAAAGCTCCCGTTTTGTCAGCGCCTTTGCCACTCGCTGTGCGCTGAAAACGACGGACTTGCCCGGCTGCTCAGCCCGTCAACCATGAGCCGCGAGCGCGACGTCATTGTCCGTAGGCAGCTAGTGGCAAAATGCACCCTGTTAGAGTTGCGCTCGCTCCAACTTATTTTGCAAGAACCACACGGGAGACAAGTAAGTTCTTTTGGACACCTGCAGGTGGAGAGTCCATCCGTTGTACGAATGAAGTCTGACTCTCGGCTCCTGCACGAGCATTTTAATTAAGAGAAACAGGGTGGGTGTAAGAGTGGATTGAATAGAGGAAGCCCTTGACCTCTAGTCAAAACATAGCAAGGGGTGTTTTACGACTTTGTGTAGGAAGGGATAAGCGATAGGGATAAATAAGGGATAAATAATATTATTTATTACAGGTCGCAGTCAAAGTCAAAGCAACACAATGATACGATAAAGATAATCTGGAAAACCCTGACACACCCTGTAGTTGTCACTTTTGGAAAAGACGAGCGTCCCTCCAATCATCGCCGGTGACGTGTTTTTCAGGCTCTGGAGACAGGAGCTCATGTCAGAAATGTCATTGTGAGTCGCGTTTGTTTCTGCGCCGGAGCCGTTCGTTCCCTTTGCATCCAAAGAATCTCAAAGGCGGATTATTTGTGTCGACAGGAGAGAGATTTGCTGCTACGATACCGACGTCGAGAATCTCTGAGGAGGAACAAAGCGTGAGGTCCTGCAAGGTGAGTCTGTTTGTTTGCGGCTGCTTGGTGTTGCGCAAGATAAAATGGCCTTTTTCTCGCTATCGTTCCTCTCGTCGATTCATCGTGAGGTGTCGCTTCAGTTTGTTCAGAGAGATGTTTGCTTCCGCGCCCGCAGGTCATCGAAACATTTTACGGCTACGACGAAGACGTGTTGGTGGACTCGGACGGATCGTCCTTGTCTTTTCACACCGACAGAACCCCCGACACGGAACCCGAAGAGGTAGCCCGCCATTTCTGCCAGCGTATTGGCACCAAACATTCCTCTTCAGCCTGGAATCGGACTCGTCTTTGCGTCGCGGGTGCTTTGTCGCCGGTCTGACTGATTCTGGTACTAGTGCTGTGTTGCATTGGTGTGTGCATGAAGAGGCGGAGCTTCGCTACCGCCAGCTGACGCAAGAATATCAAGCGCTGCAACGAGCCTACGCTCTGCTAGCCCAGACCAGCGAAGGGGACTACGACGCCGAGAAGGAGATCAAGGTGGCGCCCCTTCCCGCAACCCCCGGCCGGGTCGCAGCCTCCCCGTTCTCACCCAGCCTCGGGTGTTCTCTGGTCTGAAAGGAGGAGGAGGAGCCTCCCTCCTCCTCCTTTCAGACCAGAGAAAAGCTGATGGTAGAAATGGGTCACTATCAAAGCAGAGTAGCAGATCTGGAGTCAGCGCTGAAGCAACAAGGACAGGTAAGCTCATCAATGAGCACACCTTTTTCTCAGACAAAATAGCTACATTCTTCAGTCACTCATCCGTCTGGCATTACTGGACCAACCCCCCCCTTCTCACCCTAGCCGAGAAGGTAACGCGCACGTCCACGCACGCTCTCGCATTCTGCTTATGTGACAGCAGCCTTTCCTCAGTGGTTAGAATACATCAAAGTGACCAAGTCAGCACTTCAACAGAAGATGTTGGACATTGAAAGTGAGAAGGTAGACAGACACGCGACATCAGCCAAGGGGAACTCCGGCAATGTGCCCCAACAATTCTGACCTTGAGCTGTGCTAGGATATGTTCTGCAAGCAGAAGGGCTACCTGGATGAAGAGTTGGACTTCAGGAAGTGTTCCATGGACCAGGCTCATAAGGTAAGCCGCCCTCAAATCTCCCGCCGGACCACTGATGGACGAGGATTGCGGCCCAGAGGATCCTGGAGCTGGAGGCCATGTTGTACGAGGCGCTACCGCAGCGGGACTGCCCCGCCACGGACGGCGAAAAAGCCAGCCACGCTGGCGTGAATGACGTGCTGACGGCGGATCAGAGAGAAGAGCTTAGGAGCGCCGTGGACCAATGGAAGCGAGCCCTGATGTGCGAGTTGAGGGAGCGCGACGCTTGCATCCTCCAAGAGAGAATGGATCTGCTGCACAGCGCGCAACAGGTAAGGGCCCAAAGCCAGCCCGGCACTTACTTGCACGCTTACTGGCTTTTGAATGCCACTTTCCATTTGTCCGTCCTAGAGGAACAAAGAGCTGAAAGAATTCATCGAAGCTCAGAAGAGACAAATCAAACAATTGGAGGAGAAGTTTCTGTTTCTCTTTCTATTCTTCTCCTTGGCCTTCATTCTGTGGCCCTAACACCAGCTGGTGAGTGAGCTCCAGCGGCACCGCACTTGACACCTCCGATACACTGCCAGCCGGTCTCAGACGTTGGCAGACGCTCCGATGCCAACGTATACCCCCCGCCACGGTGACAGAGGCACCGCGTCACACCGGCGCTCATCCAATCAGAAGGCAGGAAAAGCAAATTCACATGCAGGGCACTTTTGAACCAGAAGAGAGCGCCACAAAAAACGGTTGTTGCCCCAAACGCGCACTAAAAAGGGTCAGAATAAGCCGGGGCCACCCGTCCAGCTGTTTCTTCAGGGGGGAAAAAAATTGGAGTCACCGGTGAGTACATTTTGCATTTAGCTCTGCTTTTCTGCTTCTGTCTTCAAGTGTGTGGCATCCTGCGATCAAAGATTCAGCCAACCCCAAAGCGGTTGACCTCAACGTCCCACCACCATGCCTACCAGAGCAGGTGACGTGATGCTTTGGACATCCTTCCGTCTCAGATGCCCAAAAGTACTCTTTGCCACATCTGCGGCAATACGGTGTCTTTTCAAAGGTGCAAATAAATCCAGCGTGGGCGGAACACGCACGTCTTCGGTTTTTCCCGCTTTGTTTGTGTGACAGCTGTTGTGAAAATTTTATACAAATAAAGTTGTATAGTACAGGTTTGGCCAAGTCGCAACTCCCGAACCGCATGCGGCTCTTTTATGTTCATATCAACATTTGTGTGTGTGTGTGTGTGTGTGTGTGGGGGGGGGGTTGTGCGTGTTGGCTTCACTTGAGTTCAATTTGGTATTTTGGTCAAAAGCGCATGTGGTGAAATTCCACAAAGTAGGATGGGCAAACACATTTCTTTAAACTATGAGTGTCAATCGGGCTCTCGAAATGGCAGGGAAAAGATGCACAGCAAAACGAAAATACGTAGATGAACACAGGACGTTTTAATCAGAGTGGGAAAGTTTCTATTTTTTGTTGAACGTGATGGCAAACCATTCTGCCTGATATGTCAGACCTCAGCGCATTTCAAAGATTCAAATCTTCAGCGCCATGCACTTCAGCTCACTCCATGCTAACATTGATCAGGCGTCGAACCCGCAACATCATGCTTAAGAGGTGGCCATGCTAACCAGTGCGCCATTATGTCAACGCATAATAACTGTAAGTCTACTGATCAAAACAGCGGTTACTATAATGACGTCGCTACGTCGTGGTCACGTGACGCAGACAAGACGTCAATGGACGTGGGCAGAGTTAACTTGTTTAAAAGGGAGTGGGCAGAAGAAATATTTAATTTATTTAAATCTATTTTGAGTGCACACCATTATGCCAATGCATAACAACTGTAAATCTACTAAACAAAACAGCAGTTGCCGCAGATGTGGCAAAGAGTACTTTTGGGCATCTGAGACGGAAGGATGTCCAAAGCATCACGTCACCTGCTCTGGTAGGAATGGTGGCGGGACGTTGAGGTCAACCGCTTTGGGGTTGGCTGAATCTTTGGTCGCAGGATGCCACACACTTGAAGACAGAAGCAGAAAAGCAGAGCTAAATGCAAAATGTACTCACCGGTGACTCCAATTTTTTCCCCCCCTGAAGAAATGGATGGACGGGTGGCCCCGGCTGGCCGGTGGGACTCTTGTCATTCTGACCCTTTTTAGTGCGCGTTTGGGGCAACAACCGTTTTTTGTGGCGCTCTCTTCTGGTTCAAGAGTGCCCTGCATGTGAATTTGCCTTTCCTGCCTTCTGATTGGATGAGCGCCGGTGTGACGCGGTGCCTCTGTCACCGTGGCGGGGGGTATACGTCGGCATCGGAGCGTCTGCCAACGTCTGAGACCGGCTGGCAGTGTATTGGAGGTGTCGAGTGCGGTGCCGCTGGAGCTCACTCACCAGCTGGTGTTAGGGCCACAGAATGAAGGCCAAGGAGAAGACTAGAAAGAGAAACAGAAACTTCTCCTCCAATTGTTTGATTTGTCTCTTCTGAGCTTCGATGAATTCTTTCAGGTCTTTGTTCCTCTAGGACGGACAAATGGAAAGTAGCCTTCAAAAGCCAGTAAGCGTGCAAGTACGTGCCGGGCTGGCTTTGGGCCCTTACCTGTTGCGCGCTGTGCAGCAGATCCATTCTCTCTTGGAGGATGCAAGCGTCGCGCTCCCTCAACTCCCACATCAGGGCTCGCTTCCATTGGTCCACGGCGCTCCTAAGCTCTTGTCTCTGATCCGCCGTCAGCACGTCATTCACGCCAGCGTGGCTGGCTTTTTCGCCGTCCGTGGCGGGGCAGTCCCGCTGCGGTAGCGCCTCGTACAACATGGCCTCCAGCTCCATGATCCTCTGGGCCGCAATCCTCGTCCATCAGTGGTCCGGCGGGAGATTTGAGGGCGGCTTACCTTATGAGCCTGGTCCATGGAACGCTTCCTGAAGTCCAACTCTTCATCCAGGTAGCCCTTCTGGTTGCAGAACATATCCTAGCACAGCTCAAGGTCAGAATTGTTGGGGCACATTGCCCCGAGTTCCCCTTGGCTGATGTCGCGTGTCTGTCTACCTTCTCACTTTCAATGTCCAACATCTTCTGTTGAAGTGCTGACTTGGTCACTTTGATGTATTCTAACCACTGAGGAAAGGCTGCTGTCACATAAGCAGAATGCGAGAGTGTGCGCGTTACCTTCTCGGCTAGGGTGGGAAGGGTCCTGGCGTGAATCACGACCACCTGCTCCTCGTTGGTGAGATTCTGCAAGAGCCCAAAGGCACAGCGTCAACAAGCTTCTTTCAGCGCAAAGCCTTCCAAAAGTCACATTTGAGCCGCCGAGTCTCGTGGAGTGCGAACATAAGGAGTTCGACATACACTTACGGCGTTATCGCCCAGGATGTCCAGCTTCTTCATCAGATCACTGATGACGATGTCCTGGGGAAAGGCGCAAGGAGCAATGTAAGGTGTTCTGGGACCTCAGGTTAAGGTTAGGGTTGCGAGGGACGCCTTACGTACGCTCACGCCGTCGGCCTCGCAGTAGATCTGCAAAGGGCTGAGGCCGTATGGGAAACGGACTTGCAGAAACTTCAAGACGGGGGAGCGCCACTCCCTCTCCTGAAAGGCAGAGGCATGCATCCGTCCGTCCGTCCGTCCGTCCGTCCGTCACATCTCTGGCCTCAACACGCTTGTGCGAGTCTTCCCACCTCCAGCTCCAGGATGCGGAACTCAAGCAGTTCGTTTTGGTCTCGGATATCCTGGATGTGCTCTTTCAGACGCGCTTCTTCCGCCTCCATCCGCCTGACCTAAAAAGACAGTCAGACCTCATCTGCGGGGCTTCCGGACGGGTGTGACGCCAAGCGACTCCGCCCAGCGCCTTTCTTTCCGTCACCTTTTCGGCCAACTGCTGATTGCTCTGACGCAGCAGCTGCTTCTCCTCCACCCACTTGACATTCTAGAAGAGACAAACGCGTGGACAGCTTTGGAATGTTGTGTCATTTTCATCCACAAATTCTTTGGTTGACTGGAAAATGACATTTGCTTTTCTCCGCATTTTCCCAGCCACGTTCGGGGGGGGGGGGTTGGTCCAGTAATGCCAGACGAATGAGTGACTGAAGAATGTAGCTATTTTGTCTGAGAAAAAGGTGTGCTCATTGATAAGCTTACCTGTCCTTGTTGCTTCAGCGCTGACTCCAGATCTGCTACTCTGCTTTGATAGTGACCCATTTCTACTGTCATGTAACATGGGGGGAAGAGATGGTGCAAATGGTAAAATATGGATTGTTCACAGGAATAAATTGGCAGAGCTGAAATTCCAAATTTGTCCAAAAGATGGCGCCAGACCAAAACATGAGACCAAAAAAGGGGCCAAAATAAGCTAAGCAAGTTAAAATAGAAATAAAACAGGAACACGGTGTCGGATTGTGAGTCACGCATGGACGCACAAATGTGATTTTTACTTTTTGATTTCTTTGCTTGGCTAAAAATGTATTCTGTAACAGCTTAAAGCAATATTGTTAGTCAATTCGATCAAGGGACCCGTCACTATGAGAATAGTGGCGTGACATAAATTGTTTGGAGAAGCACAAATGTGATTTTTACTTCTTGATTTCTTTGCTTGGCTAAAAATTGATTCCCTCTTTCATGAACTGTGTTTTGCAATCGAATTGTTCTGGGATTGAATGATTTTATTAACACGGGTATCAGTGGGTGAAATTGTTCGGTTTCTGGAGTGATTAAGATTTGTAATTCTATTTCATGTTTCTTCAATAAATGTGTTGTGTATATTCATCTACTTTGTTGTGCGCTGATTTGTACTGAATGTACAATCGATGGTTCGGGGTTGATTTGACAATTTGATTAATGTGCGGGGGGTTATTATGGTATAACATAGGACCGTAATAAATAAAAGTAACATCAGACAATTTTAGAGAATTGAATAACTTTCGTAGTTATTTGAGACACGAGTGAATTTCAATCCGTTTGAAAGTTTGCTTCGTCTGAATAAATTAACGGAAGTGTTTGAATCGGATTATTGGTTTGGTGTAGAACTGAAAGTAATTTAATTATTTGAAGGGCGCAGGCCCGTTTCCCCTTTTGACGGGCCGCGTAAAAAGTAACTCCGAACATGTTAGAGAATTAAATAACTTTCGTAGATATTTAAGGGAAGAGTGAATTTCGTCAAAAGTGAATTCGTTTGAAAATTTACTTCCTCTAAATAAAATAACGACGATGGTTAAAATAGATCATTTGAGTTGGTGAAGGATAAAAGTATTTCGATTGTCCGTCGGGCGCGGCCCAGTTCTTAATTTTGTCGGGCCGCGTCAAAAGTTAAACAGGACACGATCGAAAAATAGACTTGCCTTCCAAATTAATTACTGGGCAAATCTAAATAGAGTAAGACATTTTTATTCGTTTTAAGAAAGTTGTTATTCTTTTTAAAGCAATCAAGTGGGGTGAAGCACTCCGACAGTTAAGTGCTAGATCTAAGTCAAAGTCAAAGTCAAAGTCAAAAGACTTTGACTTTGAATCTACATATAAGAAGTTAGAATTAATAACGTAAAGTGCATTAATTTTCTCCTTAAATGCTATTATTGTCACACTTTTATTAATTCGATTCTCTTTCGAATAAACAAGTTGGTCGGCTCGCTGCTTGAGCGACCAAGTAGAACGGACCCATATCAACATTTACTTCGGCAAAACTAGTGCTAGGGTGCGCTATACAAACGAATCCCTGAGGTCTTAACAAAGACATCTAAAAATATCCGTAACATAATAAGAACTTCAAACATTAGCGGGGAGCCATCAATACGATGCGGTCACTTCGAAGTCTTGCCTCGAATTGAGTTACTCGGCCCGAGCTTAGGGTGACTTGAGAGGGATTGGCGTCGTACAGAAATTAGATTGATTCCGGTGGAGTTAATTTAACTCGGGTGGTTAGATTACGGACGAATCTCCGAACCCGGCTAAGACAAACCCGTTACCGGGAAGCCGGGGGCACCTTATTGAAAGAGGTGCGTTTGACACTACCATCAGCTTTTCTCTGGTCTGAAAGGAGGAGGAGGGAGGCTCCTCCTCCTCCTTTCAGACCAGAGAACACCCGAGGCTGGGTGAGAACGGGGAGGCTGCGACCCGGCCGGGGGTTGCGGGAAGGGGCGCCACCTTGATCTCCTTCTCGGCGTCGTAGTCCCCTCCGCTGGTCTGGGCTAGCAGAGCGTAGGCTCGTTGCAGCGCTTGATATTCTTGCGTCAGCTGGCGGTAGCGAAGCTCCGCCTCCTCATGCACACACCAATGCAACACAGCACTAGTACCAGAATCAGTCAGACCGGCGACAAAGCACCCGCGACGCAAAGACGAGTCCGATTCCAGGCTGAAGAGGAATGTTTGGCGCCAATACGCTGGCAGAAATGGCGGGCTACCTCTTCGGGTTCCGTGTCGGGGGTTCTGTCGGTGTGAAAAGACAAGGACGATCCGTCCGAGTCCACCAACACGTCTTCGTCGTAGCCGTAAAATGTTTCGATGACCTGCGGGCGCGGAAGCAAACATCTCTCTGAACAAACTGAAGCGACACCTCACGATGAATCGACGAGAGGAACGATAGCGAGAAAAAGGCCATTTCATCTTGCGCAACACCAAGCAGCCGCAAACAAACAGACTCACCTTGCAGGACCTCACGCTTTGTTCCTCCTCAGAGATTCTCGACGTCGGTATCGTAGCAGCAAATCTCTCTCCTGTCGACACAAATAATCCGCCTTTGAGATTCTTTGGATGCAAAGGGAACGAACGGCTCCGGCGCAGAAACAAACGCGACTCACGATGACATTTCTGACATGAGGTCCTGTCTCCAGAGCCTGAAAAACCCGTCACCGGCGATGATTGGAGGGACGCTCGTCTTTTCCAAAAGTGACAACTACAGGGTGTGTCAGGGTTTTCCAGATTATCTTTATCGTATGATTATGTTGCTTTGACTTTGACTGCAACCTGTAATAAATAATATTATTTATCCCTTATTTATCCCTATCGCTTATCCCTTCCTACACAAAGTCGTAAAACATCCCTTGCTATGTTTTGACTAGAGGTCAAGGGCTTTCTCTATTCAATCCACTCTTACACCCACCCTGTTTCTCTTAATAAAAATGCTCGTGCAGGAGCCGAGAGTCAGACTCGACAACCAAACACTGAGGAAGGAAACACGAACTGAAACGGAAGGGATAACAAAATAAAACAGGAAGTAAAGTTACGACACCGACGAGACAGAAAACCGGAAAAATAAACGCGACCGCATGACAACCACTACACCATGGAAACTACACTACATGTATAGCCTTTTGAAGAGCTTGGCAAAATTTCAACAAAAGTGCGAATGGTTTTCACCCAGTCTCAAATCAGGTACCCTTTAGCGAAACTACCGTAATTTCCGGTGTATAAACTGCGACTTTTTTCCAAAATGTTGAACCCTGCGGCTTATAGTCAGGTGCGGCCTATATAAAAAAAAAAATTCGTGATTTTTGTGACGACTTGATCACTTTTACTCTTAACACAATTATATATAGTAAAAGCTACAAAACAAACTGACAGATGACTCGTTTTCAAATCAGATTAGTAAAAACTGGTCAAATATTTTTTAAAAAAGATATTATTAAAAGTGAAGACAATTTGCAATTCTAGTAATGACACACGAATTTGATGCACAATTTGTCTTCGTGGGCCACATAGAATGATGTGGCGGGCCGTACCTGCCCCCCGGGCCTTGAGTTTGACACCTGTGCTCTAAACCTTTTCTCTTACTCTGCCATGTGACTCAGAGATTACACAAAGCAGTGGCGCTGTTTGGACCATCTGCATTGTATTAAAACCCAATCAATCAGCATTTAAATTCAATTATGCTCACCAAAAACAAGTTGTAATGAATGTGAACTTTTAATGCATTTTATTCAGAAGGTTACTTTGAACCCTGAGGCTTAAATGGCGGCGCGGCGTACTTATGGATTTTTACGGCCTCCGGCCTCCAGGGGGCGCTCTCGCAGGAAGCAAGAGCGAGACGGGCGAAGAAGAGATAATGTGCCGAAGAAGACGTGCTGGTTTGTGTTCACAACATTTCGCGCATCACGCAGAACGCGATCAAGACGGACATTACTGAAAGGAAGCTTTTATACACAAACCGTCATTATGGGGGAAAAAAGAAATGCATATGATGCCGCTTTTAAGCTAAAGGCAGTCGATGTTGATGACATTGTGTTGCGGCACCCTTTTCTTTATTTCGTGGTCCCGTCTACTCGTGTCGCTCGCAAGTTTAATGTAATTTAGCGCTTCGTGCATGAATAAGATGAGCATGAACAGACCCTCATCATGGAAAATGCCAGAAGAAATGGATAAAAACGACTACGAAAGAGATATTGAGAAAGTGTGTGGCGAAGGATATCTAACGCTATTCCAATCGGAAATTGAGGAGGAAGACTTCGACGGTTTCAGTGCACAGGAGGAAGATGAAGACGATGAAGCTCTTTTTTTTACTTTTACTTTAACCAGCCCTGTTAGTGCTCTGCTACCGTGTTGCTGCTGTGTTACCGCCGCGTCTCAGTGACTTTTACCGGTATGTTTTATTTAATCAAACCCTATTAGTGCTGTGTTACTTCCGTGTTGCTGCGGTATTACTGCTGCGTCACAGGCAGTGTTTGGAAAGAAATGTTAAGGTATGTTATTAAAACTTTAAAAAAGCTTTCTGTGTCCAGTATTTCTTTGTTGATAACTCAGGTGCACACTTCCGTGTTGCTGCGATACTGCTGCTGCGTCACAGGCAATGTTTAGAAAGACATGTTAAGGCATGTTATTGAAACTTCAAAAAGGATTTCTGTGTACTGTCTTTCTTTGTAAAAAACTCGTGTGCACGTGCGGCTTATGTAAGAAAAAAAATAAATTTTCCCCGAATTTTAGCTGGTGCGGCTTATTCACCGGTGCAGCTTATACACCGGAAATTACGGTATTCAATATCGGCTTGGCAAATCGGGCTTCATCTCCCCGACGCGGAGTTTATTTCTTTGTATGAAAAAATAGTTTTTGCTGGCACACTTTTGAAAAGCAAATCAAAAAGTTCACAAGTGCCTGCTTTTTTCTTCACTCACTTTTGTTGAACTTTTGCCGGGCTTCTCAAAATGCTTTGGACGTCACAGCAGTTTCCATAGCGTAGTAGTCATCGTGTTCTTCTCAGCTGGAAACACCCCCTCTTTGAGACTGAGTGGAAACAACATTTTCTAAATATATTTGTCAGTGCTGTCTGCTTTGCAAAGTGTGCCAGGGACACTTCGGCAAACAGGAGCCAGAAGGTCTCTGAGTCAGCAACAGCCAGGTGTGCGACACTCCGCTACAATGGTCACCTGACCACATGTCGGACGAACCAGCCTCTAATCTGTGTTTGCATTTTTTTTTTTCCTTCAACTGTCAAGCCAACTCTTTACTTCTTGGCTTGGCTAGCTGATTGCAGACCCACTCCAGAGCTGCCTCCAGTTAATCCAACCAAGAAGACATTCAGTGAGTGCATCTTATCAGAGCCTCATGCAGCGCTTTAGCACAATCCTAGCTGCTACCTGGAGCTTTTGCAAAAATGCATGAAAATGGAAAAATATGTTTTTTTTTTTGTTTTTTGTGTTTTTTAAATATGGTTTTTAGATGGTAATCATGACACAAACATTCTTATTCTGTAGAAAATGTATGTAGTTGTGAATATATTAAAAATACTGAATATCAGAATGGCGCAAAATTGCGTCATACCAAGCGACACAGCACAGGCGAGTTGTAAACAAACAGGTGTTTGAGTGACGGGCCATGGATTCTAAAGGCAAAAAGAGAAAGATTGCTGATAAGAACAGAGGGTTTAAGAAAGAATGGACTCAACCATTTGCTTTCATTGCCAATGCTGAAGGATTGCCTGAATATTTGATTTGCAATGAGAAGTTGTCAAATATGACAAAAAGAGCAATTTGGAGTGACATTTTCAGCTAAAGCATGCTAAATTTGCTTCTGATCACCCAGTTGGAACTGAGAGGAAAGGTGCAATTTGAGGAACGAAAAAACTGTTTCAAGAAAAGGATTGCATCTCCAAACTCTACTACTGCTGCAAGTTTTGTTGCAGCCCGGTAGATAATAAAGCGCGGAATGTCATGCGGTCACGTTTATTTTCCGGATTTCTGTCTTGTCGGTGTCGTAACTTCACTTCCTGTTTTATTTTGTCATCCCTTCAGTTTCAGTTCGTGGTCCCTTCCTCTGTTTCTGTTGTCTTGTATTCCCTGATCCCAATTGTGTGCACCTGTGTGGTTGACGCTAATTGTCAGCACCTGTTTCCCAGCCCTTTTGTGTGTATTTAGTCCGTGTCTTCCCCTTGTCTTGTGCCAGTGTGTCTTGCCTCGTCCCGACCACCAGCGATTCCTTGCCGTCCTAAGTCCTAGTAAGATTCCTCTTTTCTGTCTCGCCACAGAGCGACGCTTTTTGTTAGTGCCTTGTTCTCCCTAGCTCTTTTTGTCTCGCCCGAGTGCGACGCCTACACTGCCATCATCCAGTCTGTCCTCTGCACCTCCATCACTGTCTGGTTTGGATCGGCCTACAAACAAGACAAGCACAGACTGCAACGGACAATAAGGACTGCAGAAAAGATAATTGGAATCAACCTCCCATCTATCCGAGACTTGTACCTGTCCAGGACCAGGAAACGTGCAAGTAACATCTCAACAGACCCTTCGCACCCAGGTTGCAGCCTGTTTGAACTACTCCCCTCCGGATGCCGTTATAGAGCTCTGTACACTAAAACCAGCAGACACAGAGACAGCTTCTTCCCCCAGGCTGTCGCTCTGATGAACTCACACCACTCTTAGAGTCTCAGAGTCATTACTGTGCAATAACATCCCGCTTTCCACACCTTTTTGTCTACACTGTTTGTACTATGTGTCCTCTCTGCATCCATTGCAGCCTGGTCATCCTAGAAGAGGGACCCTCCCATCTGTGGTCTCTTCTCAAGGTTTCTCATTTCCCCTAGCTGGAGTTTTGAGTTTTTCCTTGCCCTCTTGGGAGTTTAAGATCAGTTTAGGATCAGGGGATGTTTGAGAATATCTTTCATTTTTCACATGTCCTGAGTGTTGTTGTTAGTCACCTAAATGTTGAACAGAGGCTGTGATTTACCGAAGTCAAATTCCTTGTTTGGCACGCTCAAACATGGCGAATAAAAAACTCTTGAATCTTGAATCTTGAAGAAGAAATTGATACCACTAAAAGGCCAAACACGGGGGGAGGACATCTGCGAGGCTGTGCTGCAGTGTTTAAATGACAGCGATACACACTGGCCATCTGATTTCAGACCCTACAGACGGCACACCAAGTTTGAGAGGGTCGCAAAAGTTTGTGACCTTACGACAGAAAGCATTGGATCGAAATTTGTTTGCATTCCATTGCATAGGGCACCAAGAGGCGCTGTGTGCGTAAACATTCCCACCAGATTGTATGGAGGTAATGAACCTTGTCATCCAAATTGTGAAGAAAACAATCGCAAAAGCATTAAACCACCACCAGTTCCGTGAATTGCTAGATGAAGTTGAGAGCGAATATGCCGATCTCCTGCTGCTCAACAAAGTCTGCTGGGTATCCAGAGGCAACGTCTTGCGTCGCTTTGTTGCTTTGTATTTGTAGCCTACTTAATTATTTTAATAGTAGGCATACAGGTCATGTATTGACAGTCTATATTGCCTTATAAAAAGTTTTTAGATTTTTGCCGCTCTAGACAGGTATGTTTTTTTGGGGGGGGGGTGGGTCAACATGGCTTTTTGAACATTTTGGGTTGCCGACCACTGGCCTAACACGTGAACGATCCCCAGTTTGAGACTGGGTGGAAAAAGCTTCTTCTACTATTTCTTGTCATTGTTGGTTCCTATGCAAAGTCCATGACACATTAAAACGATTTTGTGCTGCAATTATGTTGTGGTACCTGATTTGAGACTGGGTGAAAATTGGCTTCTTTCACTAATTCAGATGGAATCATGCTGAGTCTGATACATTCCATTTGGTAGTTCTTAGCCATGTCTAAATTCAAAGTCAAAAGTCAAAGTCTGCTTTATTGTCAATTTCTTCATATGTCAAGACACACAAAGAGATCGAAATTACGTTCCCACTATCCCACGGTGACAAGACATAGTACACAATATACATACAAGTAAACAATGAATAAATAAGAGTGATGATGTCATGCTGTCATGTGTCGTCCTGGTCACTTCCTGTTTTATTGTGTAATTTTCCTCTCGTTCCAGTCGGTGTGTCCTTCCCCTGTGCGTCCGGTCACGTGACTCCCTGATTCCAAGTGTGTGCACCTGCGCCAATGACCAACTGTCTTCACTTGTGTTCCCCTCCTGTGTCCATATAACCCGCGCCTTTCCCTGTGTCCAGTGCCAGTGCGTCTTGCCTTGCTCAGAACACTAGCGATCACGAAACCCTCGAGTTCCACGTAGAAGCCTTCTTTGAACGACTTTGATCACCTATGTTAACTTGGTTACATAGTTATCTTCGTTATAGTCTTTCCCTCGGTTCGAGGCGCTTTGATTTCCCCTTTTTCTCTCTCGGTTCGAGGCGCCTTAGTTTCCCCCTTTTTTCCCTCATATTGAGGCGCTTTTTGTTACTACTGCCATTGGAGAAAATAAACACATCTTTGGACTTTGGAAACTCTGCATTCGAGTCCTCTCCCTGCTCCGCGCCTGACAGATAAATAAATGATAAATAAGCAAATAATATAATAAATACGAGGAGCAAAAATGGAGCAAGTGTGCATACAGCAGACAGTCAGAATATAGCGCAAAAATACAGGACGCTACGCAGAAGGGGGGAGAGAGTTCAGGATCCTAACGGCCTGAAGTATGAAGCTGTTGGTGAGTCTGGTGGTGCGGGAGCGCAGGCTCCTGTACCTCTTCCCAGAGGGCAGAAGATCAAACAATGAGTGAACGGGGTGACTCACACCACTCACAATCGTGGTTGCCTTGCGGGTGAGATGGGAGGTGTAAATGTCCTTCAGGGAGGGGAATGAAGCACCATTAATCTTACCAGCCGTGTTCACTATGTGCTGCACGGCCTTCATGTTGTATTCAGTGTAGCTACCACCCGAAACATCACGTGTCACACAAATGCAGCCTGTAAATGATGCGCATGTGACATTGGCCTGTCGAAAATGGCAGAGAACGGGAGACAGCTGTGTTTCAAAGTAGGCCTCATTCGATAGTTGAATCCGAGACCTCTCCTACCCTAAGCGAGAATCATGCCCCTCGACCAACGAGCCCTGTATCAAATTAGCTGACGCCGTTACATTCCGATTGGTAGCGAATATGACATTGACCTGAGGACTGCATTTCGGTGATTAACGAATTTTGATAAATATCATGGCGTGGGTTTTCTCCGGGCACTCCGGTTTCCTCCCACATTCCAAAAACATGCTTGGTAGGCCGATTGAAGACTCCAAATTGTCCCTAGGTGTGAGTGTGAGTGCGATTGGTTGTCTGTCTCTGTGTGCCCTGCGATTGGCTGGCAACCAGTTCAGGGTGTCCCCCGCCTACTGCCTGATGACGGCTGGGATAGGCTCCAGCACGCCCGCGACCCCCGTGGGGACTAAGCGGTTCAGAAAATGGATGGATGGATCATGGCCAGTTTGCGCGTATTCTTTCAGGGTCATAATTGTATGTCTACCGCTGCCTCGTGGCAGCCAGGCCTAAAAAAAGATGAAATAAAGTGGATATTAAAACATAGGTGGACGTAATGTCTGGAAGCTTGTGTTTAACAGAAGACTGTTTGGCAACAATGAACAATGGACAAATTCAGCAAGGTAATTTAATTAGGCCGTGACCCAGATTTGTTCCGGGGATGCTGCGGCCACAACGCTACACGATCATGCAATAGCATACAATGAGTTTAGGGTCTTTTTTTAGGATCTGCAGCCAGGACACCCAGGCATAAAATGAAAGAATGTTGATGTTAAAATGTTGGTGGAACTATCAGACTTCCAAAGACTTGAGATGAGACAACATTGGAAAAACTTGACAGTGTCCTTAAGTCACTTCAATGCATAAGTTTCAAGTGCACATAGCTAATGTTGACCAAAATGTGCCATATAAGGTAGCGAGGAATTGAAACTAGAATCTTCTGTTCCGTAGTCAGATGCATTATCCATTGTGTCCATTGCCCAGGAATAGGTTGTACCTTCCAAGCTTGTGTGTAATACTTTTGCAAACATGATTCAACCGGAGTTGCTGGGGCCGCAACGCAGAGTACTTATCACTATACGATCATGGCTTATATGCGGAAGCATAAAATGAGTTCAAAACCTTTAGGATCTTCAACCAGGACACCTAGGCAGACCATGAAAGAATGTTGATGTCAAAATGTTGGTGGAATTATCCAACTGCGCAGATCCGATAATCCCAAAGATTTGGGGTGAGACAACATTGAAAAAACGTTTTTCTTTGTTGACAGTGTCACTTCTTTTGTGGCTTACCTCTTCATCATTTCGCATCTAAAGTATCGTATCATATTACCTTGCGGGTTATACCACACCGTACATACCATATCATGTCGCCCATACAACTCATGCATGAGATGCAGTGGCTGAGATATTCAGGCGATGTGTTGCTACCCGATTGTGGTCTCCACTCATCATTTCATATCACATCCTCGCCGGATTTTCAATATCTTCACATCGAAAGTATCTTGGCACAACGTACATAATGTGATGTGTCAACACAAATTGTCCAAGAAGAGGCGGCCGAGAGTTTAAGGTGATGGATTGATAATCCGCTGTGCTCTGCACGCATGGATTCCCATCCTCGTCGAAGGGTGGTTTTGAATCTGGAATCTGGCTTGTATTTGACTCTACATAATAATATTTATATGCTCTTTGGCGGCTTGGTGGTACACTGGTTAGCACGTCCACTTCACAGTTAGGAAAGTGCGGGTTCGATTCCACCAACAGCTGTTGCATGTTGTTGATGATGTCTGTTGCTGGGTCAGGAAAACTAAGATGTGGAGTAACGGTTTGTTCTTTATTGGCAAGATCTTGGGATTGTTTAATGGCGGTCAATGCACACGGCACTTCAGCAGATGTAACAACATCCCCCATCTCCAGGTCAAGCTATTATACTGTCCGGAAAAGGCGGGAAAGCGTCACCTGACTATTTTGTATCTATGTTTATGAGAGTCACTGTCCTGTGTGTGTGTGTGTGTGTGTGTGTGTGTGTGTGTGTGTGTGTGCGTGCGTGCGTGCGTGTGTGTGTGTGTGTGCGCGCGCGTGCGTGCGTGCGTGCGTGCGTGCGTGCGCGCGCGTGCGTGCACGCGTGTGTGTAAGTGTGAGTACGTGTGTGTGTGTCTATTCCATGGTGTAATGGTTAGCACTCTGGACTCTGAATCCAGTGATCCGAGTTTTAAGTTTCAGTGGTACCTCAAATAATTGGTCAAATAGTATTTGATAAAGTAATCACATGTTCTCCGAGTTACAATGTCAACTGGTGGAACTTACTTTAGATCTTGGATGGTTCGAAAGCTAATGCTCTTCTAGATTACCGTATAATGTTGGCATGGTGTGATTGTGAGCACTCTGAATCTAGCAATACAAGCTCAGGTCTTGGTGGAACTTACAATTTGTAGTCATTTGTCTGGAACAAAAATTTGGAAATTCCAATCCAGTACATTGTGTACAGCACTATGAGTGTGTAATCACTGCTTCCACTAATTTTGTCAGTTTAGTAAAATGAGCGCCTTAGAGAGTGCATTGTGCTTAGAAAAATGATGCCCCTCCTTCTGTCACTGCCAGGGTTCCATAGTGTAATGGTAAGTACTCTGGACACTGAATCCAGCATTCTGAGTTCAAGTCTTGGTGGGACCTCAAATATATTGTCATATAGCTGGGTAGAAATTGTGAAATGGTTGCTTGTGTGCTGCCCCATGAAAGCCTATGCTTCTATACACCTGAGGGTTCCTTGAACACTCAACTCTGAAACCAGTGATCCCAGCTCAAGTCTCGGTTGGACCTCAACCCTTTGGTCATATACGGTCATATGCAAAAGTTTCATTCGTATGCAAAATCAATTTCAAGATTTTCCTTTATAAATCATTGGCTGTTCAGATCAGCAATATCAGTTAAATATATCATATAACGGACAGAGACAAAGATATTTGAAAAGTGAAATGAAGTTCATGGGAGTTACAGATTTGTCAAGAAGAATGGTCCAATATACCTTCAACCAGAATCCACACTCACATTAGAAGCAGCTATAGAAGCTTTAGGAAGTATCTAGAGCAGTGGTTCTTAACCTTGTTGGCGGTACCAAACCCCAGCAGTTTCATATGCGCATTCACCAAACCCCTCTTTAGTGATTTTTTTTTTTTTTTTTCAAGACAGAGATGTTTTTACTGGTGCACAAAATGAGCCGTGCATAAACATCACCTTGTTCAAAGAATAAAACAAACACAATGCATGAATTCACAACAAATGACATACCAGCAAATCAGTGTGACTTCTGCTTTTGCCTTTGCGAGACCAGTTCAGATATGTGGATATATAAATCAAGTGTGTTCGGACCTCTGCAGTGGAGGCTCTGTCGAACCCCTGAAAACCACTCACCGAACCCCCAGGGTTTGACCGAACCCAGGTTAAGAACCACTGGTCTAGAGGCTGTTATTTCTGCAAAAGGAGGATCTACTAAATTTATGTACCTGCCTACCTTTGTTGAAATAATGATTGCACACTGTCTGCAAATCCAATAAACTTCTTTTCACTTCTCAAATATCACTGTCGCCATCCACCGTGTATGGATTCGGGCTAGCCCCCAAGATTAAATTGGGCTAGTTGATCAACAGCAATGTTTTAAAGAAGGGTTCGTCTGGGAGTTGAACCCAGGACCTCCCACACCCAAAGCGAGAATCATACCCTTAGACCAACGAACAAGAATGAGGGCTTGCGGACCATGTTACATTCCGTGTAACGTTGGCCTGTCAAACGCTCCACATAATGATAGACAACAGTGTTTGCAAGAGGAGCTTGTCCGGGAGCTAAACCCAGGCAATCATGCACCCAAAGCAAGAATCATGCAAGAATCATTCCCCTGTACCAATGAGCCCCATAGTCGACCAGCTGACCCCGTTACATTCCGATTGGTAGCCCATGTGACATGGACCTGAAGACTGAATGTCAGTGATTAATGGAATAAATGGAATCTGGTTGGCCTAATGCTCCTAATTCCCTAACTTCAAGCCCTAACGCTAACTCTAAAACCCTAATAATAACCAAACCCTAATAATTAACCCCTAACCTGCTAACTCGCTAACGGTAACCCCCTCACATTTAACCCTAACCTTCAATGCTCCCCCTAAAGGTAGTGCCCTCTAAACTTGAAGGCAGGCATATATGAACCAGACCAGCAGATTGTCCCATTTCAGTACTGTTTTAGAAACCTTTACAGATGGTTAAAATCCACATAATAGGTATATGCGCATGTGTTCCGTGAGCGTTCTCCTTTCTGTCCCCTCCCTTTCCTTTCTTCCGCCAAGCAGTGCATCTTGCCCCAACACAGGGCATGTTCCTCGTTAGTATCGTGAATAGTATCTCTGCTTGTTGCGTGAAAGACCGGGGTTCGCTTTTCAACCCAAGTGCGTTAACCTATGTTTGCAGCAGAGTTATTATATAGCTGCATTGGTTGTGCGTGCGTCTGAACTTGAGTGACCTTTAAGTTTTTCAAATTGAACTGAAACGTTCATCTGTAGCCACCTTCTACTAAATCAGTGGTCCCCAACCTCTTTTGTGCCACGGACCGGTTACGTGTCAGAAATATTTTCGTGGACTGGCCTTTATATAAATAAATAACACATTTATACACCGTATGTTTCGGACTATAAGTCGAGGTTTTTTTTCATACTTTGGGTGGGGGGGCGACTTTTACTCAGGAGCGACTTATATGTGAATTTTTTCACAAATTTTTACTTTATCATTAACACTTTACTTATTTACTAGTATAGTTGATCACTTCACATGTTATTTTCACTTTTTAACCGCATGAGGGGGCACTATGGCTGTGGAATAATTGGAGCCTCACTGACAATGAGTTCCATTTACTGACTTCCGAAGTCGGGAGATTTAGTGATTTGGAGTTATACAGATTATTCGATAAACTTGTTATTTATTTTATAGTTATTTGATATGTAGTTTATTTAGAGTAGCAACGTGTATGTTGTTAGACTTCAGTAGTTTCCGATTTTTTAGGGAGGCCGTGAAGGCAGCAGGGCGTGGGGGGGGCGGAAAGAGCGATCCTGGGCGCTTGCGTGTGTTGGCTCACATGTTGCGCTCTTGATTTGTGAAATAAAGAGCCGGCCTGTTACCAAACCCACGTCTTGCCTGGTACTTCTGTAACGCTACGATATAGTTATATATGTAGATCTGTGGAATAATTGGAGCCGCCAACTGAAAATGAGGCTGACATCAGCGCCGCACGTAGGTCCGGAATCGACAGCTGTTTATTTTGGGGGTTTTTTTACACATAGGATGAATATTCCGGTGGATTTAATGATTTGGAGTGACACGGATGGTTTGTTAAAATTGATGTTTATATTACATTTATTTGATATATCTAGTCTGACGTCCGTGGCACACGTATTCTTTCCGGCGTCAATTTTTTTTCTTTTTTTTTTTCTCAAGTGACACGGAAGACGAAGATTCTGATGGATTTATTGATTTGGAGTGACATGCATGGTTCGATAAAATAGTTGTTTATATTTTTGTTATTTCATACATAGTTTATATATTGTTATATGGGCCTGTAGCAAAATTTGAACTGCAACGCGCCGCTGACATCGGACTTGTTGACTTGACTTAAATCACTGACATTCAGTCTTCAGGTCCATGTCACATGGGCTACCAATCGGAATATAATGGGGTCAGCTGGTCTAGTATGGGGCTCATTGGTGCAGGGGAATGATTCTTGCCTAGGGTTCTTTGATTACCCGGGTAAAACTCCCGGACGGACTCTTCTTTGAAACACTGTTGTCTATCGTTGTATGGAGTGTTTGACAGGCCAATGTTACACAGAATGTAACATGGTCTGCAAGCTTTCTTTGAGGCTCGTTGGTCTAGGGCATGGGTGTCAAACTCATTTTTGTCGCGGGCCACATTGTAGTCAAAGTTTCCCTCGACGGGCCATTATGACTGTCAACCCAAATAAATAAACGCCTCATATTATATACAGTATAAGCTACAAAACAAACTGACAAATAATTGCTTTTTCAAATCAGACTCGTGGAAACTTTTCACATATTTCAAAAATAATTTTAAGAAGATTCTTAAAAGTTCCGACAATTTGCAATGTTAGTATGACATAGATTTAATGCACAATTTGTCGTTGCGGGCCACAGAAAATGATACGGTGGGCCATAACTGGCCCCCGGGCCTCGAGTTTGACACCAGTGGTCTAGGGGTATGAATCTTGCTTTGGGTGTGAGAGGTCTGGGGTTTAACTCCCAGATGATCCCTTCGTTAAAACATTGCTGTTGATCAACTAGCCCCATTTCATCTGAGGTGCATGTCACATGGGCTGTCAATTGAAACGAAACGGGTTGTGTTCATTTACCTTGGGTCTCTTGAATCTGTTGTTTCGATTCTCATCACTTGAATCTGCTGTTAGGGTTTTCCAGGTTATCTTTATCATAGGATTATGTTGGAATGTAGACTGTAATGATTAAATCAATCCTGTCTGGCCCTCACAATGTAATAATTAAATCAATCACGTCTGGCCCTCACAATGCAGAGTCTGTTTCCCACAATAGTGTAAAACACCCCCTGCTCTGATCTTCAGGGGTTCACCAAACCTGTCCACTCCCACCCCCACTCTGTTCCTCCTAATAAATATGCCCTTGCAGGGAGGAGACTTTTAGACTTCATTCCTGTAGCGAGTGAACTCTCCACCTGCAGGTGTCTAAAAGAACTTGCCTGTCTCCTTGTGGTTCTTGCAAAATAAGTTGGAGTAAGCAAATCTCTAACATTTTGGTGCCGAAACCCGGGACCCTCATACCCATCATCTGGCTGACGGAGGACGACGCGCTGTACACCGTCGACGGGCCAGCGTCCACTAGCCGGACCTGGTAAAGAAAGACCTGGGAAGGAAATTTTTCGCTGGGCCAGCATCTTAGGTCTGCCTTCGTCTGACAGAGGTGGATTGACGGGACCCGGCAGTGCAACGAACCAGGGGACAAGTAAGTTAAAGGCTTGAAATTGTGTTGTGTTGTTAAACGCGTAACACATAGAGGTGCACGGGAGATAGCTTGGGTTCAAGTCCCAGTGGAAGAAACAGGCTAAGAAAGGCAGAGCTTCTTTTTCGTTCATCGAAGAAGTGTGTAGACTCTTCTTTGTCTGTTTTTCCGAGCTGAGGGATCTGGCTTGGGTTAAAGTCCCAGTGGAAGGAACGTGCTAAGAAACACGGAGCTTCTTTTTTGTTAATCAAAGAAGGGCGTAGATTTTTCTTTGTATGTTTTTCCAAGCCAAAGAATAGCTTGGGTTCAAGTCCCAGTGGAAGAAACGGGCTAAGAAAAACAGAGCTTCTTTTTCTTAATTGAAGAAGGGCGTAGATTTTTTCTTTTGTCCGTTTTTCCAAAGCTGTTTGGGAGGGTTTTACACCCATCCCTGGATAGGCCTAAAAAAGCGCTGGAGTTTGTGTGATTGAGTGTGTGACTGGTAGGATAAATTGACTAAGAAGCAGTTCTAGCGTTGATCCATGGCAATAAAACAGGCTAGTAATTTGTTGAAAGGTCAATTTAAACCTGCATTGAGGATCCTCAAAGAAAAAAAAATTGAAAAAAAAAAAAATTGTAAAACCTTAAGCTACTAAAATTAAGATGGGAAATAAAAACGGTAAATCTCTACCTCTTGACGGAGATGAGAAGTACATGGCGAGTAGATTTCTTAATTGCATGCAATATATGCCGAAGTGGAAGAAAAAGTATGGAGTAGAAGGGAAGTTGAGAGTTGAAGTGTGGAAGATAGTAGTTGATGTTTTAGAAGAGAGTGTGGATAAAAAGAAAAATGGACTGAAAAAGAAAACAAAAGAAAGAGAATTGGATTGTGCTAAAGTGTGGTTGAAAGCTTCACAAGAGAGAAAAGAACAAATCCAAAAGACAAAAGATAGAAAGATGAAAGGTGATGAGGCTGAGACTATGTTTGTCAGGCCGGAAGACAATGAGGCCGGAGTGCGCAGGCGCACTGCCGCGGCCACGGCTCCCGCCGACGCTGAAGGCGCAGCTCGAGCAGAGGAGCAAGAGGGGCCTTCCGCTCGTACACAAAACTTGTATCCAAGCTTAACAAACCTGCAGCCCCCCCCATATAACAACAAAAGAAGTCAGGGTCACATTACTAGAAGTCCTGTACAAACAAGAAGTTTGACCACTGCTGCTAGATTTTCTCAAAATTTGGACAAGGTTGATGTGTGCCCAATGATACAGGTGCCAAACCCTAATGTAGGGGAAGGCCAACTCCCACATACATATGTTTTCCGGCCATGGACTTTGGAAGAGGCAAGAAAAGCTGTTGAAGGGGTTACCCCTGTTGCTGAAGACCCAGCTATATGGGCAGAGGACATGGCTGAAATTATACATTCCTATAGACTGAATGGACATGAGGCAGGAGAAGCTGCAATGTCCTCCTTGGGAAAAGACTGGGCAAAGGTTAGGGGAAATTATACAGGTAGAAATAATCAAGGGCCTTTTCCCTATCCCGTTGAGGGAAATCAATTGGGAGGGGAGTATGCAGCACAATGGAATGGTCTTGTGCAAAGAGTGCGAACTATATTTCAAAGACGAGCGAATTATGGTCATTTGGCAGGAATAAAACAGAAGCTTGGCGAAGATACTGATGATTTTCGTTTGAGATTTGAAAAAGAATTCAGGGTGCATAGTGGCATCCCATTCAATGATACAGCTGAGAGTGCTTATCAACAACAGCTTAAAAATGCGCTCCTCACTAATTTCCGCCCTGAAATAGGCAACTGGGTGAGGAAACATTTGGTGGAAGTGGATGTTGCAAGTGTGACAACAACTATGCAATGGGCCAGACATGCTGAAAAAGTGATCAAAAAAGGCAAAAGTTCTGATGTATTTCATCTAGATAATGATGATGATGAACTAGATGAAGATACAACAGTCTTCTTCCAAGGGTCCCAGGAGGTTAGAGGGAGAGGTAGAGGCCAACAAGGTCGCAGGCCGCCATATAATTCAAAACCCCCACGAGATTCTGACAACTGTTGGAACTGTGGGAGACGAGGACACTTCGCACGAGAGTGTCGTTTTGCAAAACAATATCAATCAAAGGGTAGAGGAAATAGCAGAGGAGAAGCCAAATTTTTAGCATGACAAGCTTCCTCCTCTTTGACCGCTTATGCTCATACAGAGAAAGAAAGAATAGATGCCCATATGACAGCAAAACATGTCATTGTCAGATTATTAGAATTTTTTTTAGATTTTTAGAAGTCCTGTCCATCCAAGAAGTATGACAATGCTGTTTGTATGCCCAAATTACAAATGACTAGAGCTCAAATTGTGTTACACTGAAGTTAAAATATGCAAATCAAGTGGTAAAGAAATGCAACTTGCTTCTAGAAGATAAATAAATAAAATTAGAATGTGCTGTCCTCGTGTGCATGGGAGGGACCAGCTCATGATCGACCACAGGAAATGGCCAGCCTGTGACGAATCATTGTTGCTGGGAACTACCTTTTGCATGCGAGAGCTGTGCATGTGTGTGCGTATATGTTAAAATGATGAACATTGGCTAAAGTTTTAGTATAAAAAAAAAATTGCTAGACTGTGGTCTATCCAATTTGCACCGCAGAACAGAAATGATTTTGAAAGATAAAAATGAGAGGAAAAAGAAATCTGTTTGCAAGCAGAAACTAATCCACACTAGTCGAGCCCACATGAGAAATTCGAAAAAAAAAAAAAATGACAGAACATGCTTTCAGGAATTGGAAGAAGCTAAATTGTGAATTTAAGATTTTGCAATGCTACATTTAATAGGAATAATTGATTGGTTGTGTTATAAGATTATACAAAATTCTAAATGCAAGCTAAATCTGAGAGATTGGGTTCTTCAAATTTAAAAACAAAGAAAAAATTCAGATTAATTTGCCAGTTGGTTGTTATAGTTAAGTTTTTTTGAATTGGTGGATTGTTCTACCAGGAAACCTGAGTTGAAAATGATATATGAATGTTGTGTGGTGAGCTTGGATGAATTGGGACCAATGTAATAGAAAGACTCCTTTTTGGAGACTGCGTGTGAGATGCAAATGAACATTGATGAATGATAGCCTGAATGAAAAGAAATTACAGGTTGAATGTTAGAAAGAAACACGTAGCTTTTGGATTGATAATTAACTAGAAAAAAACTGGAGAACCAGTAACACATGTAGAAGATGTGTGAACTGAGAAATTGAGAAGCGTTTTGGAAAGAAAGTCAAATTAAATGATGATGGAATCGTATGTAGTAAAGAACGCATTCTCCCAAAAAGTTTGTCAAGGTGTGAGGCATGGGCGTTGCCAAGCCTCAAAAGGGGGGGGAGCGAGTAGGACAGATAGTGGAAGATAGTAATAAGACAACACTTTATGATGAATTTTCGAATACATTTGGTGTTATATTGTGGTAATTTTTTTGTTCTGGTGTAGATAGTTTAGCAACACGAGAGATTTAGAGGTTCAAAAGAAAGACAGTTAAAAGAAAACATTTTTGATTTGGACAATTGCAGGCTAACAGGAACATGAGAAAGATAAGAACTACGAGGTGGGATCCAATTTCATTGGGGAGATTGAGAATTCACAGCACCATACTCTAAGTCACATTTTTGAGCAAGCATGACAATAACATGTGAGAGGTCAAGACATACAGATCAGGGCTTGATGTGGAAAGCAGACCTCGATGAGTTGATTTTCAATAATGATACAGAAGACAACATACTGTCTGATTAAATTGGAACTATAGATAAAATGTAGCTCAAAAAAATAGGATGAGTTGCAGGATTTACGATATAAAAACGAGACCTCTGTTATTAGAAGAATTTGAAGTTTGGTAAACAAACATTACCAGCAAATTGATGGAAGCAGCTACATTTGGAGATAGTCTTACAAGTGTTCAAACCAGCCTGTCATTCTCAGTGTCAGGGCCCCTGAAACCCAATCCGAGTCTTCGCCTGCAGCCGTGAACAACTACAAAATGGTGCCTGGCTCTGAAGCACCTTTGACCTTTGGCGAAGGACAAGAAAAGACTGCTGTTGTGCTTGGAGGAGGACAAGTACACTCTGGAGGAAATACAACATCCTCGGGGACGAGAAAAGACAGTGAAAAGCGGAGGAACTCACAATGATGAAAATTGACTCATTTGAACAATGGACTCATTCAAGAGTGATGGATGGGGTCGCTCTGAAGCAACAACAAAAGAACACCAACTTGATAGGGTGAAGTGCGGCAAAAAGATATGGACTTGGAGTGTCCGACAACCAAATCGCACTCCTTGCTACGGCGTTCCCAAATTTGGTGGAGCTTGGTTCAAAGTGGAAGGGAGGTTCATTGTGCACTGAGTTTGACAGAACTGAGGAGATTTGATAAATAAATAAATAAATAGAAATTTGAAAAATACGTAGGGCTACAGATTATAATCAGAGATTGAACGGATTTGGATAAAACAAATAGGCTAAAACGGTAGGAAACAAGAGCAAGATCTTATATTTTGGCTCATCAAGCTTAAGACGTAGAGGTCGAGTTATATAAATTTTAGAACAGGACATTTGGCAGTCAGGAGGAAGCTAGGTTGCTCAATGTACCTACTCAATACAATAGTAAGGGTTTTTATACCACAGTGGAGGTTGGATGGTCAGAAAGTTAGGTACGTTCAATTTTTGACATTCACACAGTCATGCATAGGAGTCACAAGGCGACAGTTAACAAGACAATGACTGCAATAGGGGCCACCTACGACTGCACCGACATGAAAAAGTAGAAGTGAGAGAGCAGAGTATGGGATTATATGCTAAAACGTCTGCTATACAGTTACCAACAGGAGATTCTATCAAGAGAAGCTACATGAGAGATGGATTAGAATCTCTTTGTCTGCGTGGGTGCGTGTGTGTGTGTGTGTGTGTGTGTGTGTGTGTGTGTGTGTGTGTGTGTGTGTGTGTGTGTGTGTGTGTGTGTGTGTGTGTGTTCACACCCTGTGTGGGTGCGAGCGTGTGAGGACAAAGAAGGCATGGATAAGACAATCTCTTTTAAACCAGGAGGCAATAAATGGGAACGCCCCTGTCATAAATAGTTTTTGGTTAAAGGGAATCATTAGGAAGTGTTCAAACTCTTCCCGCAAACATTCCTATTTGCCAGTTAAATGGGCACTACAATTGACTACGAGAGTTGCAAACAACAGATGAAGAGCAGTCCTTGGCAGATTATATGATCAGGACGCTCAAACTGTGTCAAAGACAAATTTACTGCCGCTTGATCTTTCCTCCTCACAGGTCGACAACCCCATAAATCCAGTAGACTGGGTCTACATCGAGGTCATCAAAGGAAGGAACTGGGCCAGCCACGACGGGAGGGACCATTCCAAGTCTTGCTGACTACACATGTTGCACCCAAGGTTGCAGGACCCACAAATGCATTAACGACGACTGCTCTCCAGGAGGAAACTGGATGGGAGCTTTGGACATCACCGCTGTGTGCCAGGATGAGAGAGCTGTTTTCAAGGTGTAAGGGCTCTACTACCAACATGGCTGCACCATCGGACGGGACCTACTTCAGCCAGAAGTTCAGAGGCACTGCCCCACCTGCATCCTATGAGTGCACGTGCCTGTTCAGTACGGATCATGGTTTTGTGGTCACAGGAGTTGTCCGATGCTGCCTGCCAACTGGACAAGAGTGTGTGCGCCAGTGTGTGTGACAGACCTCACCTACAGACTAGAACATCATCAGCTGACGAAAACACGAGCACATATACAACTTCTTAGACGTGACAGACGTGATAATGATAATGAGACGTGGATTGCGTAGATGCTGTTCTGTTGAGCATGTTTTACAGAAACTTGATGATTTGACCATCGAAAATGCTTCGCAAGTGATGGATACAATGATGTACTGTTTCTGTGTTTTTGTTTTTTATTGATAGCATTCTGGTCGTCTTAGGCAAAGGGACCGTGTAAGAATTTTCCTGCTAATAACATCTGGCCAGCAGGTTTTTCGCTTACACAATAAGTTTGATCTGGGGTATTAAGGTAATGCCTCATCTTCACTGGAAAGTGTTGCTATCATTGTTTGTTGTTTTTATTTTTCCTATTCTTCTTTCTTCATTATACATATATATGTGTTTTTTTCTTACTTGTCTTTGTTGTTTGGGGTAGCATAATCATATGATAAAACAGGAGGGAGATGTTAGGGTTTTCCAGGTTATCTTTATCATAGGATTATGTTGGAATGTAGACTGTAATGATTAAATCAATCCTGTCTGGCCCTCACAATGTAATAATTAAATCAATCACGTCTGGCCCTCACAATGCAGAGTCTGTTTCCCACAATAGTGTAAAACACCCCCTGCTCTGATCTTATCAGAGGCCGGGGGTTCACCAAACCTGTCCACTCCCACCCCCACTCTGTTCCTCCTAATAAATATGCCCTTGCAGGGAGGAGACTTTTAGACTTCATTCCTGTAGCGAGTGAACTCTCCACCTGCAGGTGTCTAAAAGAACTTGCCTGTCTCCTTGTGGTTCTTGCAAAATAAGTTGGAGTAAGCAAATCTCTAACATCTGCCGTCATGTGTCATCCATTGCGCCACTCACCCTACAAGACTGTATCGACTGTAAACTTGTGTGGAAAACTGTCATTGTCCAAAGGAAGGCTGTTTAGCAACAGTGACCAGCAGACAAATTCAACAAGGTCATTTGATTATACCATAACCCGGATTCGAATCGAACATTAACCACTACACGATCATGGCCTGTACGCAGTAGCGTTAATAAGATGCACATGTTGGCCATGATCGTATAGTGGTTAGTACTCTGCGTTGTGGCCGCAGCAACCCCGGTTCGAATCCGAGTCATGGCACACTCCAATTACTGTGTGGAATTTGTCCCTTTCTTACTATTGCTAAACAGCCATCTTTTGGACAATGACGATTTTCCACACGTTTGCGGTCGATAGCCTTAACTTGTAGGGCGAGTGGCGCAATGGATAAAGCATCATGGCGTATTCAAATAATGTCACCCATTTTTTATTTTTATTTTCATTTTTTGCAAAAGCTTACAAGCCACATATTCCCGTGGGGCTCGTGGAGCAATGGATAACGAACGCATCTGTCTACAGATCAGAAGATTCCAGGACTCCTGGCCAGCTCACATGCCATTTTGTGGTCAACATTAGCTATGTGTAATTTCTGTGAACTATTGGGTTGAAGTAACTCACAGACACTGTCAACCAATAGTCTTTCCAATTTTGTCTCATCTCGAGACTTAGGGATCTTCGGATCTGCGTAGTTATTGGATAGTTCCACCAACATTTTAACATCAACAATCTTTCATGGTCTGCTTGAGTGTCGTGGCTGAAGATCCTAGAGAAAAGACCCTAAACATGCAACTGCATGTTGGCCATAATATAGCATTGAGGCGGCTGCAACCCCAGTTTGAATCTGGTTAATAGCCGAATGAACTTGTTGCAGTTATTTTTTATTCACCCTCAACAGTCTTACGTTGGACCATGACAAATTTACATACACGCAAGCTTACAGAAAATGACAACTTCCCGTGGGGCTAGTGGCTCGTTCCTTGCTCTGAACGGACAGCCAAAACGATTCCTAACACTTACTAATTAAGTCCTAACCAATTCCTGTGTGTGTATGGGGGAGGGGGGGGGGGGGGGGGGCAAAGGAACCAATCAGATGGCCCGAATCCATGCATGGCCGATGACGGCAGTGATCAACACAGTGATATTTGAGAATTGAAATGAAGTTTATAGGATTTGCAGACAGTGTACAATCATTATTTAAACAAAAGTAGGCAGGCGCATACATTTGGAAACCCCAACAGAAAAATGACATCAATATTTAGTAGTTCCTCCTTTTGCAGAAATAACAGCCTCTGAACCAGTGGTTCTTAACCTGGATTCGGTCAAACTCTAGGGGTTCGGTGAGTCGGTCTCAGGGGTTTAGCAGAGCCTCCCTCCACTGCGGAGGTCCGAACACACCTGATTTATAAATTCGTGATAACGCATATCTGAACTGGTCTCGCAAAGGCAACAGCAGAAGTACTACTGATTTGCTGGTATATCATTTGTCGTGAATTCATGCATTGTGTTGGTTTTATTCTTTCAACAAGGTGGTGTCCATGCACTTCTGCATAAGTTCCGCTCTAGTCTTCTGGCCCAACTCTTTCGTACATATGATGACCATGGAAAGTTCTTTGCGAATGATCAATCTTTGCCTTTCATGTTCATCGGGACTACCCTTTTAATAGGTACCTACACTGTGTATTTGGATAGAGACTGCTGAAAGGGGACACATATATGCCTCGTGAACTACATGCATTACTGCGGGTGAAGAAGAGTGAACAAATAAGTCAGCAGACAAGCTTGCCGATTTATTAGTGCCCAGAAGAGCAGCACTCTGTTCCGTACTGTAACCTGCTAGGTTTGTTCCCGGTTCTTTATCTTTAATGCTCGATATGCTAACAGCAATTACCAAGAGGCAGCCTTCACAGTTTAACTCTTTAATGTATGCCAGAATGATCGATGCACAGCTGTGGAGCCCTTTCTGCCAGATGCGAAAGAAGGTCCCTCTCTCAGCGCCAAGGTTCCTGCTCTTATACTACTCTGGGCCGCCTTCCTGCAAGGAGGCGACTCTGCCTAATCTGTATGATAACGTGTGACCTTGTCGTCTTAACTGAGAGCGAATTCTACATATGTGCAAAGGGTGTCATAGAGAAGAGAAAGCTAATAAAGCAAGAGAAGGGTTGCAGCAATATAACGGCATAGCTCAAGCTGCCCAGCTAAACACATGTGCCAAAGAGGCCTATTCTAACAAACCGTTGGTGAGAATGGCTAGAGATAGACTCTTATTGTTCCTCCCCACGGAAATCTTTAGTAAAAGGCGAACGATTTATTCGATCTGAAGAGAAAAAAGAATGAGCTGATAATCTGGGTGAAAACGGGCCACCCCACTGCTGGTCTCACCAAATTCACAGAGGGTCTCACACTCAAATTGCAGCAACCATTCCTTCTAATACAAACAATAGACGTTCATAGATTTACTATACTTAGAAGGCCTCAACCTAAATAGAAGGTTTAAACGAACGAGTATTTTGTGTTCATTAATGTCTTTTTTACTTAAAACATTGTTGGCGCACAGGATTGTAGGTACCTGATCGAACACATTCTTTCAAACAGCGATTGGGCGTCTATTTTGAGTATTGAAGGTAAAAACAGTTGTATGTCTTGGTACGTGTACTTTTGATATCAGAGAATGGGAAACGATCCCATCTCTGTGTTTTATTTGAAAACATGTGATTTCATAACGACACAAATCGGGAAAGAAAATACGATCGTAATTTCTCAAATGATTTCTCAAATTTCAGAAGTGCTCTATATCTCTCGTGTCGCAAATAATTGAGGCTTTTGTCGTTGCAGTGGAGGTGAATTTGGAGTGTAATTCACCTCCACTGCGACGGTGGCGTTCGAGATTTGACATTTGAATATAAATCTGTCCGTTACATTCCGATTGGTAGCGAATATGACATGGACCTGAGGACTGCATTTTAGTGATGAACGAATTCTGATTAATATCATAGCCGGTTTGGGCGTGCCCTTTCAGGGTCATATTTTGTTTCTACCGCTGCCTCGTGGCAGCCAGGCCTAAAAAAAGATGGGAACACCTGAGGGAGGGAGTTTCACCAAGATGAATTTGGAAGAACTTTATGAAATAAAGTTGATGTTAAAACATAGGTGGACGTAATGTCTGGAAGCCTGCGTTCAACAGAAGGCTGTTTGGCAACAGTGAACAACGGACAAATTCAGCAAGGTAATTTACTGACGCCATGACCCAGATTCGTTCCGGTGATGCTACGGCCACAACACTATACGATCATGACCAATATGCAATCGCATACAATAAGTTTAGGGTCTTTTCTTTAGGATCTTCAGCCAAGACACCCATGAAAGAATGTTGATGTTAAAATGTCGGTGGAACTATCCAACTGTGCAGATCCGATGATCCCAAAGATTTGGGGTGAGACAACATTGAAAAAACGTTTTGCTTTGTTTACAGTGTCACTTATTTTGTGGCTTACCTTTTCTTCGTTACACATCTAAAGTATCGTATCATTTTACCTTGCGGCTTATACTACACCGTACATACCATATCACGTCGCCTATTCAACTCATGCATGAGATGCGATGGCTGAAATATTTAGGCGATGGGTTGCTACTCCATTGTGCTCTCCACTCATCATTTCATATCACATCCTCGTCGGTTTCACATTCACATCCAAAGTATCTTGGCACAACATACATAACATGACTTATCAACACAAGACGAGGTGGCCGAGAGGTTAAGGCGATGGATTGCTAATCCGTTGTGCTCTGCACGCATGGGTTCAAATCCCATCCTCGTCGAAGGCTTGCTTTGAGAGAATATTTGCCACAAACTAAACAGGAAAGAGGGTTCTTACCTGTGTATGTGTTTCGAACTGTCGCTTCTCTGAGAATCTTTGACCACAAACTGAGCAGGCAAAAGGTTTTTCTCACCAGTGTGGGTTCTTGTGTGTCTTTTGAAGTTTCCCATCTCTGAGAATCTTTGGCCACAAACTGAGTAAGAAAAAGGCTTTTCACCTGTGTGTGTTCTTGCATGTGTTTCTAAATTTACCTTCTGAGAGAATCTTTGGCCACAAACTGAGCAGGAAAAAGGGTTCTTACCAGTGTGGGTTGTTGTGTGTCTTTTCAAGCTTCCTTTCTCTGAGAATCTTTGGCCACAAGCTGAGCAGGAAACATTTTTTTCACCTGTGTGTGTTCTTCCATGTGTTTTTAAGTTTACCTTCTGGGAGAATCTTTGAAATTCTGCTGGAATGTAATGGGGTCAGCTGGTCTACTATGGGGCTCATTGGTGCAGGGGAATGATTCTCGCCTAGGGTTCTTTGATTGCCCGGGTTAAACTCCCGGACGAGCTCTTCTTTGAAACACTGTTGTCTATCGTTGTGTGGAGTCAAAGTCAAAGTCAAAGTCAGCTTTATTGTCAATTTCTCCACATGCCAAAGACACACAAAGAAACCGAAATTTCGTTCCCCCCTATCCCACGGTGACAAGACATGGCTCACAACAGACAAACAAGTAAACAAGTATAACAAAAGCGTGCTGAATAAATAATGAATAAATAACACAACAATAAATAAATAAATAAATAAATAAATACCGTATTTGCCGGTGTACAGGTCGACTCGGTGTATAAGTCGACCCCCTAAAATTCAACGGAAATTTACGATTTTATGATATATCCTTTGTATAAGTCGAGCTCAATTGTTGCATTATATTAAACTTCAAAATTCAATATGCGAAATTTATTGACGAAATGTGTTCAAATTCCGGGAGGCCGTGCGCATGCGGCTGTTTATAAGCACCGCGGAGGAGATCGCGGCCGGCGAGCTCGCGCACGCCGCCCGGCACCAACGGGAGGCCGGAAATAGCTCCAAGCCGAGCGGATCGGCACTTTATAAGCACCGCGCAGGAGATCGCGGCCGGCGAGCTCGCGCACGCCGCCCGGCACCAACAGGAGGTCGGAAATAGCTCCAAGCCGAGCGGATCGGCACTTTATAAGCACCGCGCAGGAGATCGCGGCCGGCGAGCTCGCGCACGCCGCCCGGCACCAACGGGAGGCCGGAAATAGCTCCAAGCCGAGCGGATCGGCACTTTATAAGCACCGCGCAGGAGATCGCGGCCGGCGAGCTCGCGCACGCCGCCCGGCACCAACGGGAGGTCGGAAATAGCTCCAAGCCGAGCGGATCGGCACTTTATAAGCACCGCGCAGGAGATCGCGGCCGGCGAGCTCGCGCACGCCGCCCGGCACCAACGGGAGGTCGGAAATAGCTCCAAGCCGAGCGGATCGGCACTTTATAAGCACCGCGCAGGAGATCGCGGCCGGCGAGCTCGCGCACGCCGCCCGGCACCAACGGGAGGTCGGAAATAGCTCCAAGCCGAGCGGATCGGCACTTTATAAGCACCGCGCAGGAGATCGCGGCCGGCGAGCTCGCGCACGCCGCCCGGCACCAACGGGAGGTCGGAAATAGCTCCAAGCCGAGCGGATCGGCACTTTATAAGCACCGCGCAGGAGATCGCGGCCGGCGAGCTCGCGCACGCCGCCCGGCACCAACGGGAGGTCGGAAATAGCTCCAAGCCGAGCGGATCGGCACTTTATAAGCACCGCGCAGGAGATCGCGGCCGGCGAGCTCGCGCACGCCGCCCGGCACCAACGGGAGGTCGGAAATAGCTCCAAGCCGAGCGGATCGGCACTTTATAAGCACCGCGCAGGAGATCGCGGCCGGCGAGCTCGCGCACGCCGCCCGGCACCAACGGGAGGTCGGAAATAGCTCCAAGCCGAGCGGATCGGCACTTTATAAGCACCGCGCAGGAGATCGCGGCCGGCGAGCTCGCGCACGCCGCCCGGCACCAACGGGAGGTCGGAAATAGCTCCAAGCCGAGCGGATCGGCACTTTATAAGCACCGCGCAGGAGATCGCGGCCGGCGAGCTCGCGCACGCCGCCCGGCACCAACGGGAGGTCGGAAATAGCTCCAAGCCGAGCGGATCGGCACTTTATAAGCACCGCGCAGGAGATCGCGGCCGGCGAGCTCGCGCACGCCGCCCGGCACCAACAGGAGGTCGGAAATAGCTCCAAGCCGAGCGGATCGGCACTTTATAAGCACCGCGCAGGAGATCGCGGCGCCTCATTGGACTTCCAGTGGGCCGCGCACTCGCGCACGCCGCCCGGTTCAAATTTTCTAAGTGCAACGCACAATGAGATGCATGAGAAACGGCCTTGGTTACCATCACATTTGAAGCGATGAATACGAAGTTAAATTTTATGACTCGGTGTATAAGTCGAGGTCGATTTTTTTCGGTTGATTTTGGATCGAAAAAGGTCGACCAATACACCGGCAAATACGGTAAATAAATAAATAAATAAATAAATAAATAAATAAATAAATAAATAAATAAATAAATAAGAGGAGCAGAAAAAAAAGGAGCAAGTGCGCGTACAGCAGACATTCCCGAAAATAGCGCAACAGTGCCGCACGCTACGCAGAAGGGGGTCGCGAGTTCAGGGCCCTAACAGCCTGGAGAAAGAAGCTGTTGGCGAGTCTGGTGGTGCGGGAGCGCAGGCTCCTGTACCTCTTCCCAGAGGGCAGAAGGTCAAACAAAGAGTGAGCCGGGTGACTCACATCTCTGGCAATCGAGGTTGCCTTGCGGGCGAGATGGGAGGTGTAAATGTCCTTCAGGGAGGGGAGCGAAGCACCAAGAGTCTTACCAGCCGTATTCACTATGCGCTGCAGGGCCTTCAAGTTCTGTTCAGTGCAGTTACCACCCCAGACAGCGATGCAACTGGTGAGGACGCTCTCAATGGTGCCATGGTAGAATGTAGACAGGACTGCCTGAGGAGCACATGCACGCCTGAGCTTCCGCAGGAAGTACAGGCGGCGCTGAGCTTTCTTTGCCAGTGACGAGGTGTTTGCGGACCAGGAGAGGTCCTCACTGATGTGCACCCCCAGGAACTTGGTGCAGCTCACCCTCTCCACCACAGCACCGTTGATGATCAGCGGCAGGTGTGTTGTGTGACCCTTCCGGAAGTCAACAATGATTTCCTTGGTCTTATTGACGTTCAGCAGGAGGTTGTTGTCCCTGCACCACGTGGTCAGAAGGTCAACTTCCGACCTGTACCGAGTCTCGTCGCCTTTCGTGATGAGACCCACCAGAGTCGTGTCGTCAGCAAACTTCACTATGTGGTTGTCGCTGTAGGTCGCAGTGCAGTCATGCGTCAGCAGGGTGAAGAGCAATGGACTGAGCACGCAGCCCTGGGGGGCCCCCGTGCTCAGCGTGATGCTGGCGGAGATTTTGTCGCCAACACGCACCACCTGAGGCCTCTGACAGAGGAAGTCCAGTATCCAGTTGCAGAGGGAGGTACTGAGGCCCAGCTCATAGAGTTTGCAGATGAGTCGCTGCGGCACAATGGTGTTGAAGGCAGAGCTGAAGTCCACAAACAGCAACCTCACATATGAGTCCTTTCTCATATGACAGGCCAATGTTACACAGAATGTACCATGGTCTGCAAGCTTTCTTTGAGGCTCGTTGGTCTAGGGCAGGGGTGTCAAACTCATTTTTGTCGCGGGCCACATTGTAGTCAAAGTTTCCCTCGATGGGCCATTATGACTGTCAACCCAAATAAATAAACGCCTCATATTATATACAGTATAAGCTACAAAACAAACTGACAAATAATTGCTTTTTCAAATCAGACTCGTGGAAACTTTTCACATATTTCAAAAATAATTTTAAGAAGATTCTTAAAAGTTCCGACAATTTGCAATGTTAGTATGACATAGATTTAATGCACAATTTGTCGTTGCGGGCCACAGAAAATGATACGGTGAGCCATAACTGGCCCCCGGGCCTCGAGTTTGACACCAGTGGTCTAGGGGTATGAATCTTGCTTTGGGTGTGAGAGGTCTGGGGTTTAACTCCCAGATGATCCCTTCGTTAAAACATTGCTGTTGATCAACTAGCCCCATTTCATCTGAGGTGCATGTCACATGGGCTGTCAATTGAAACGAAACGGGTTGTGTTCATTTACCTTGGGTCTCTTGAATCTGTTGTTTCGATTCTCATCACTTGAATCTGCCGTCATGTGTCATCCATTGCGCCACTCACCCTACAAGACTGTATCGACTGTAAACTTGTGTGGAAAACTGTCATTGTCCAAAGGAAGGCTGCTTAGCAACAGTGACCAGCAGACAAATTCATCAAAGTAATTTGATTATACCATAACCCGGATTCGAATGGAACACAACCATTAACCACTACACGATCATGGCCTGTATGCAGTAGCGTTAAATAAGTTGCGCATATTGGCCATGATCATATAGTGGTTAGTACTCGGTGTTGTGGCTGCAGCAACCCTGGTTCGAATCAGGGTCATGGCATACTCAAATAACTATGTGGAATTTGTCCCTTGCTCACTATTGCTGAACAGCCATCTTTAGGACAATGACGATTTTCCTCACGTTTGCGGTCGATAGCCTTAACTTGTAGGGCGAATGGCGCAATGGATAAAGCATCATGGCATATTCAAATAATGTCACCCATTTTTTTTTTGTTTTTCATTTTTGCAAAAGTGTTACACACAAGTTTATAAGCCACATATTCCCGTGGGGCTCGTGGAGCAATGGATAACGCATCTGTCTACAAATCAAAAGATTCCAGGACTCCTGGCCAGCTCACATACCATTTTGTGGTCAACATTAGCTATGTGTAATTTATGTGAACTTTTGGGTTGAAGTAACTCACAGACACCATCAAAAAATAGTCTTTCCAATTTTGTCTGATCTCAAGTCTTAGGAATCATCGGATCTGCGTAGTTATTGGATAGTTCAACCAACATTTTAACATCGACATTCTTTCATGGTCTGCCTGGGTGTCGTGGCTGAAGTTCCTAGAGAAAAGACCCTAAACATGCAACTGCATATTGGCCATAATATAGCAATGAGGCGGCTGCAACCCCAGTTTGAATCTGGTTAATAGCAGAATAAACTTGTTGCAGTTATTTTTTATTCACCCTAAACAGTCTTACGTTGGACCATGACAAATTTACATACACACAAGCTTACAGAAAATGACAACTTCCCGTGGGGCTAGTGGCTTGTTTCTTGCTCTGAACAGACAGGCAAAACGATTCCTAGCATTTACTAATCAAGTCCTAACCAATTCCTGTGTGTATGGGGGGGCAAAGGAACCAATCAGATGGCCCGAATCCATGCATGGCGGATGATGGCAGTGACACAGATATTTGAGAAGTGAAATGAAGTTTATAGGATTTGCAGACAGGGTGCAATCATTATTTAAACAAAAGTAGGCAGGTGCATACATTTGGAAACTCCAACAGAAAAATGACAGCAATATTTAGTAGATCCTCCTTTTGCAGAAATAACTGCCTCTAAACCAGTGGTTCTTAACCTGGATTTGGTCAAACTCTAGGGGTTCGGTGAGTCGGTCTCAGGGGTTCAGCAGAGCCTCCACTGCGGAGGTCCGAACACACCAGATTTATAAATTCGTGATAAAGCATATCTGAACTGGTCTCGCAAAGGCAATAGCAGAAGTCACACCGATTTGGTGGTATGTCATTTGTCGTGAATTCATGCATTGTGTTGGTTTTATTCTTTCAGCAAGGTGGTGTTCATGCACTTCTGCATGAGTTCCGCTCTATTCTGGCCCAACTCTTTCGGTGCAGCCGTTGTACATATGATGACCCTGGAAAGTTCTTGGCGAATTATCCATCTTTGCCTTTCATGTTCATCGGGTCTACCATTTTAATAGGTATCTACACTGTGTATTTGGATAGAGACTGCTGAAAGGGGAAGCATATATGCCTCGTGAACTATATTTATTACTGCGGGTGAAGAAGAGTGAACAAATAAGTCATCAGACAAGTTTGCCGATTTATTAGTGCCCAGAAGAGCAGCACTCTGTTCCGTACTGTAACCTGTTAGGTTTGATCCCAGTTCTTTATCTTTAATGCTCGATATGCTAACAGCAATTACCAAGAGGCAGCCTTCACAGTTTAACTATTTGATGTATGCCAGAATGATCGATGCACAGCTGTGGAGCCCTTTCTGCGAGATGCGAAAGAAGGTCCCTCTCCCAGCGCCAAGGTTCCTGCTCTTATACTACTCTGGGCCGCCTTTCTGCAAGGAGGCGACTCTGCCTAGCCTGTGTGATGACGTGTGACCTTGTAGTCTTAACTGAGAGCGACTTCTACATATGTGCAAAGGGTGTCATAGAGAAGAGAAAGCTAATAAAGCAAGAGAAGGGTTGCAGCGATATAACGGCATAGCTCAAGCTACCCAGCTAATCACATGTGCCAAAGAGGCCTATTCTAACAAACCGTTGCTGAGAATGGGTAGACGGGGAAGCCTGTAAGTGAGTCCGTCACTCGCATACTCCATCGCTTCTCGGCCTTTTGGCTAAAATCAAGTGTAGTCTCGGTTCTTGGGTTTGAGGGATTAAGAGAGCTGATCATAGAAGAGAGAATTTTAACCATAAAAGTGGTGCCAAAGAGGCCTATTCTAACAAACCGTTGGTGAGAATGGGTAGAGATAGACTCTTATTGTTCCTCCCCACGGAAATCTTTAGTAAAAGGCGAAAGATTTATTCCATCTGAAAAGAAAGAGAGATCTGATAATCTGGGTCAAAACGGGCCACGTCACTGCTGGTCTCACCAAATTCACAGGCGGTCTCACACTCAAATTGTAGCAACCAGTCCTTCTAATACAAACAATAGACGTTGATAGATTTACTATACTTACAAGGACTCAACCTAAATAGAAGGTTTAAACAAGTATTTTGTTTTCATTAATGTCTTTTTTACTTTAAACATCTTTGGCGCACAGGATTGTAGGTACCTGATCAAACCTTCTTTCAAACAGCGTCACCTATCGATTGGGCGTCTATTATGAGTATTGAAGGTAAAAACAGTTGTATGTCTTGGTACGTGTACTTTTGGTATGAGAGAATGGGAAATGATCCCATCTCTGTGTTTTATTTGAAAACGTGTGATTTCATAACTTTATTCAAATCGGGAAACAAAATACGATCGTAATTTCTCAAATGATTTCTCAAATTTCAGAAGTGCTCTATATCTCTCGTGTCGCAAATAATTGAGGCTTTTCTCGTTGCTGGCATGGTTTGGAGTGTAATTTACCTCCACTGTGATGGTGGCGTTCGATATTTGACATTTGAATATAAATCTGTCAATTTACTTTAGAAAGTAAATGTTGTTTTCTAGAAATCTATACTGAGATGTATGAGGAACAACAATCGGGCGTATTCTTAAAAAGACAGACCTACAGCCGACAAAAAGGTTTTGATACGTTCATATCATATGACGAGTCAGGAACGTGGTAATTCCATATTATTTTGCATTGACTAATTTGGTTAATACAGTTTAGCAAGCAAATGCACAGTTCCATAGTACAGTTAATAACATGCTCAAAAGCATTCAGTGTGTCACAGCACCGCAGACCTAAACTCCATGTACGTACGACTGCGTGTGATTTTTGTTTTAATCAGAAAGACCAGGGGAGAGCGCGAACGCAGTCCACGACTGTTGTGTTTATACGGAGTAGAGATGAACACGAATGCAACTTCTTTATTCAGCAACTTTTTATTTTCTCCCCACTCATGTCTTACATAGCAGTACAATGCCCCTGGCGCACCACAGAGCCCCCAACTGTCAACATTATTTGAGACCTCCAATAACAAACTATAGAATATTATAGTTTCAACATACGATAATACCACATCTCCCTTTTTCCAGGGATCATAGGGTAGACTGCCTTTGTCTCGTCAGACCTTAGAGCAGTGGTTCTTAACCTGGGTTCGATCGAACCCTAGGGGTTAGGTGAGTCGGCTTCAGGGGTTCGGCAGAGCTGGTATGTCATTGCCCCGCCCCCGCCCCGCTATCCCCCCCCCCCCCGCCCCCCCGCCCACGGATGGCTGAACACACCTGAATATCGTGTAAATTCGTGATAACGCATATCTGAACTGTTCTTGCAAAGGCAACAGCAGAAGTCACACTGATTTGCTGGTATGTCATCCCCCCCTATATAGAGGGGTTCGGTGAATGTGCACATGAAACTGATGGGGTTCGTTTAACTCGCCCCCCAAAGAGGGGTTTGTTGAATGCACATATGGACCTGATGGGGTTCGGTACCTCCAAAAAGGTTAAGAACCACTGCCTTAGAGGATTATTCTGCCTCTTGTGTAGAAAGGTCTGTTCCTAACTTTTGCCAAGGTCTTTCAGGGCACCCTGATGGCACGAGTGCCTCTTTTGGGTTGTGTCGCTCTTGTATGCATGTCCTGCAGTTCAGTACCATTTTGTTCACTTGCTGGCTGAGTCCCGGCCACCACACAGATTGACGTGCACGTGATTTACATTCCAGGACACCTAAGTGTCCTTCGTGTAATTTGAACAGCACGTCGTTCCTCATTGCGGAAGGTATTACCAGTCGTGTGTCCTTTAGCATCTTTCACTGTTAATGTGGCTCGCTCCGGCCAGTCATTTTTTAGCGCTGGTTCCTGTTTTGCATGTGCTGGCCATCCTTCCATGCACATGGTCATGACACGCGAGCAGACACTGTCGGCTTTCAACTGCTCTTTCAGGTTTTCTGTATATGATGAGCTGACAGGTAGACTCTCAGTGACACAGTCCACAAATATGTTTGTGCTCTCCATCAGCTCCTGGTCATCAGTGGACATGCGTCATTTTACAGGTTGCACGTGAAAGTGTGTCTGCTGTCCAAAGCGACTTTCCTGGTACGTGCACGATGGAGTATGAGTAGCGCATCACCCTCATCCTGAAACCCTGGATTCTCTGTGGCAAAAGATCCAGTGCTTGGGCTCCAAGCAGGATGAGAAGGGGTTTATGGTCGGTCTCCAGGCAAAACTCCTTTCCAATGAGGAAATCCCGAAACCGTTCACAGGCCCATGTGAGGCCCATGTGAGGCCCAGAGCTTCCTTCTCCACCTGTGTGTATCGTTGCTCAGTTGGAGTGAGTGACCGTGATGCGTAAGACACAGGCTTCCATCCTTCCCCTCATTTCTGAAGAATTACGCCCCCCAACCCATATGATGATGCATCAGCAGATACTTTGGTGTCTCTGCCCGGGTCATACATAGCCAGCACCGGAGGAGAGGACAGAGCTTTCTTTAGGTCTTCAAATGCTGCTTTTGTCCTTTTGGGGCACGACCACCATGCCGGCACACCAATCAGTTGGCTCCTTCACCCGACTAATGACGCCCAGAGCTTCCATGCGCTGGAGCTCTCTCTTGACTTCACCCACCAGTGGTAGTGGAATCCTCCTGGTTTTTTTTACTGAATATGGCACGGCACCTGGCTTGACCTTTATGGTGTATGTTTGTTGTAGCTAACCCAGACCGCTGCGCAACTTGGGGTAACTTGCCTTGAAAGTCTCCATGTCTATGCTGTCGACTCGGATAAGCAAGCCAAGAAATGTGCTCTGGTTTTGATCAATATATCAGTGTTTTTTTTCATTTGCCGTTCTCATCCCTGATGTTTAGCTCTGCTTCAAAATGAGGCTTGTCATCTTTCTGTGGCAACTGTGATTTTTTTCTGTGGCTCATCACCTGACACCTACCCACAGTTTGCGGTGTATTTGTCTCCCTAGACTCAATATATATATTTGTGTGTGTATATATAAACAGTGATCTCCAAGAACCACCATCATGTGTTTTTTTTTTTTAACAACGATTACTTCTAGAACATTCCTTGAAAATAATACGTCCTCATCAGTGAGTTGTTTTAGAACAGGCCTGTCGGCTACTCATGTGGTAGTTGGGGGCTGCCTTTTGCCGATGGGCACAACTGTAGTGAATGCAAACTTCCTGTGTTGCAGAGAAGAACCAGCGGACACACATAGTCATTGCTTTTCTTTTTGTACCTTTAATCAGAAATCTGCTATTGGCTGTAATGAAGATTTGGCACACAAAACGTACCTATATTCCTGGACTTGGACTCGGTCGGACTCTGTCATTTTTGCCGGACTCGGACTCAGACTCGGTGCTGATTTTGACCGAGTCCACCGAGTCCGACAATAAAAAAATCACGTTCAATTTTATTTTCATCATGCTGCTCAGAATGCGAGTAGGAATACTGTCCACAGCCCTGCTTACGATCAATGCGGCCACGTTGAGTTGCACTTAGGCTAATGTTTACATTATGTACCAATGTCAAGGACGATTATGTCACCCAGCTTATATCATTGATGTGTTTCGATAGTTGTGGGGTCGTCACTAATTATTTGTGTTTAGATAAATGTCTGAGCTATAATGGTGTAATTAATGATTAAAAAATATTATCTTACATGTCCCGTGTTTCAGAATGGTTATTTAATTGGGCAAGAGTGTTTTCAAGCGTTTTGCCTCATGCCAATGGCACTCAGGGCTAAGGGTGGGCTTCAATGACCATTTTTGTAAAGCCACGCATTTAATACCATGTCAAATAATATATTAGAGTGTAGGTTATGTTCCAATGTATCCACTTCTATCGGTTAAATTGTCAACCGTACATTTATGACTATGCCTCGAGTGATCTACGTTATGAACTAGCACAACTCCGGTGGGGCAGGGAAAATGTTATCGATCCGACGTCCGATTGGAACGTCGCCTCACTTTTACGTCCGCCCTCTCAGCAAGGGATCCTATATAAGCCGAACCAGCCAGTGTGAAAGCAGTTGCGTTCGTTCTGATAGATTTTGATCTAAATTAGCCTTGACTAAAGACGAAGCAGTCACATGAATTAACGGAAAAAATTGACAGCCGGACTGGGACCCGGACTCGGACTCGGTGGTCAAGAGGCCGGACTCGGTGCAAAAATCCGACCGAGTCCACAGCCCTGGCTCAAACCTCATTGAATAAAGTACATAAGCAGACAAGTATATTCACATATTAAATAAATAAAAGAAACATTTTAAACATATAATTATACCTACACACCAAATCAATAAAGAAGACATTGTCACGTGCTGGTGCCACCGGCGACAGGACCACGCCCCCCTGTCAATGGAATCGCCGTCACCTGCCACGGGCTCATGGACAGCACTATATCAGCGCCGCCAGCGCAGACCTGAGTGTCAGTCTGTCCCTTGATGCTGCCTTGCTCATCAGTCCCGAAGCTACGGACCCGCTTGACTACTTGGAACCCCCGCAGAATCGTTTGTCCTCTCCAGCCCGATCGCCGCTCCAGCGCCCGCTGTTCCCATCATCCCCTTCTCCAATAAAGTCCGTCGCTACGCACTTGGCTGTACTGTCCGTTCCCTTACAGTACAGACTGACCAACGCTATGCAGCCAGCGAACGACGAGACGGCATTGAGTCGACTGGAGCGAGCCGAGACCGCCGTCAGCAGCCCGTCTGCCGACATCCGGCACCTGATCAAGGTTGGTCAGCAGCAACAGCTACAGCAGCAGGAGATGGCCCAAGCCCTCCAGAGACTGTCGGTGGCTGCGTCCCCGGCTGTCACGGTACCCCCGCACCGCTCGTCTGCCGAGGCCAGGACGCTCGTGGACGTCCCGGAGCCCCGCCTTGGCAACATCGAGAAGTTTAACGGCGATCCCAAGCACGTGAGGGCATTCGTGACGAACTGCCGCATAATGTTCAGCCTCCAGCCAATCACGTTTTCGTCGGAATCAGCCAAGGTCGGGTTCGTCCTAACCCACCTCACGGGCGAGGCGCGGCTGTGGGGCCTGGCCGAATATGAAAGGATGGCCCCGGCTTGCGATTCCTTCGACGCCTTCGCGGAGGAATTGCTCCGCCTGTTCGACCTGGGATCCGCCGCCGAGGACGCCGCCGAGGAACTGGCGACGCTGCGTCAAGGTAGCCGATCGGTCGCAGAGTACGCCCTTAAGTTCCAGACGTTGGCCGGCAGCAGCGGATGGAACACGCCGGCGCTCGTTAGCACCTTCCTAAACGGACTCGCTGAGTACATGAAAGATGGACTGGTTGCGTACGATCGCCCGCGAACCCTGAGGGGCGCGATGGACTTGGCGGCCCGAGTAGACCGGCGGATCCAGACGCGGCGGCGCGATCGGGAGAGGAGGTCCCCGCGAAACCCGTGTGGTCACATTCCTCCGTCTGCTGGGGACCCGCCAACCACACCACCCGCCGAGCCCATGGATCTGGGAGGGGCTCGGGTTCCCTCGGAGGAGCACCGTCGACGCCCCTCACTGGGCTTGTGTTTTTACTGTGGGGAGGGGGGCCATCGGGTGGCGGGGTGCCCGTTAAAGAGGCCGGAGCTCACGCGGCGTCGGGGGATCCGCGTGAGCTCGACCAGCACCGGCTCTCCCAGCCCCAGCACGCTCACGCTACAGGCACGCGTCCAGCTCGCGGCGGGCGACCAGAACGTGGCGGCCTTGGTGGATTCCGGCGCGGAGGGGAACATCATGGACATTAGCCTGGCACGCAAGTGGGGTGTCGGCTTCCTCCCTCTGAGCCCGTCTATTCCCGCACGTGCCATTGATGGCCGTCTGATCGGCGAGGTGGCTTTCGTGACGGAACCAATTAAGTTATTGCTCTCGGGCAATCACCACGAGACCATCCCGTTTTTTCTTCTCTCCCTCCCAGGACAGCAGCTCATACTGGGGCACCCTTGGTTGCGGCAGCACAACCCGGTGCTGGACTGGGAGGTGGGGGTTGTTCGGCAGTGGAGCGAACGCTGCCATCAGGCGTGCCTGAAGGCGGCCACCAGCCCACTCAGCAGAGCCCCGCCGAGGTACAGTCCCGACATCCCCAATGTCCCAGCGTTTTATCACGAGCTCAAGGAGGTTTTTAGTAAAGCCAGGGCCACTTCTCTTCCTCCACACCGGTCCTACGACTGCGCTATCGAGCTGTTACCCGGCACCTTCCCTCCCAAAGGACGCGTCTACTCCCTGTCCGCTCCTGAGCGCCGGGCTATGGAGGAATACATCCGGGAGTCCCTGGCAGCCGGTATCATACGACCGTCCTCTTCACCTGCGGGAGCGGGGTTCTTCTTCGTGAAGAAGAAGGAGGGCACGCTACGCCCGTGTATCGACTACCGGGGACTAAACGAGATCACTGTGAAGAACCGATACCCTCTGCCTCTTCTGTCTTCCGCCTTCGAGAGCCTTCAGGGAGCCACCATTTTCACCAAGCTGGATCTTCGCAACGCCTACCACCTAATCCGCATCCGGGAGGGAGACGAGTGGAAGACGGCTTTCAACACCCCGAGCGGACACTATGAGTACTTGGTGGTTCCGTTTGGGCTCACCAACGCCCCAGCGGTTTTCCAGTCACTGATTAATGACGTGCTACGAGACATGCTGGACAAATTTGTGTTCGTTTATTTAGACGACATCCTCATTTTCTCACGCTCGCTCCCTGAGCACATCAAGCATGTACGGGCGGTGCTGCGCCGTCTCCTTGAGAATTCGCTCTACGTGAAGGCGGAGAAGTGCGAGTTCCACGCCTCCTCTGTCAGATTCCTCGGCTATGTGGTGCGTGAGGGATCCATCGAGATGGACCCTGGGAAGGTGCAAGCGGTCACGTCATGGCCTGTTCCCGAAACACGCAAGCGACTGCAATAGTTCTTAGGGTTCGCGAACTTTTATCGCCGTTTTATCCGTGGATACAGCACAGTGGCCGCGCCCCTCACCTCCCTTACCAGCCCCGCCTCCCCGTACAAATGGACGGAACGGGCAGAACGGGCATTTCAGGAGCTTAAGAGGAGGTTCACATCCGCTCCCATCCTCAGGGTTCCCGATCCCGACAGACAGTTCGTGGTAGAGGTGGACGCCTCGAACGTGGGTGTCGGGGCGGTGCTGTCTCAACGTAGCCACCAAGACGATCGCCTCCACCCGTGCGCCTTCTTTTCTCGCCGTCTGTCGGCCTCGGAACGAAACTATGACATCGGGAATCGGGAGCTCCTCGCCGTCAAGTTGGCCTTGGAGGAGTGGCGGCATTGGCTGGAGGGCGCCACCACTCCGTTCATCGTCTGGACCGACCACCGCAACTTGGAGTATCTGCGATCGGCCAAGAGGCTGAACGCAAGACAAGCACGGTGGGCTCTGTTCTTTGACCGGTTTGAGTTCTCTCTTTCCTATAGACCGGGTTCCCGTAACGCGAAGGCGGACGCCCTGTCGCGTTTGTTTCCTGGGGGGGAGGAGGGACAGGGTCCGCCTCCCACTATCCTCCCGAGCTCAGTTCGGGTGGCGGCTCTTACATGGGAGATCGAACGCCAAGTGGAAGCCGCATCACGCGATCAACCCGGCCCCAGCAACTGCCCGGAGGGTCGCCTGTTCGTCCCTGAAGGTCTGCGGTCGTCCGTGCTGCAATGGGCGCACGACTCACGCCTGGCCTGTCATCCCGGCGCGGCACGCACGAGGTACGTGGTGGCACAGCGTTTCTGGTGGCCCACCTGGCAAGTGGACACCAGCGATTACGTCAGAGCCTGCTCAATTTGTAACCGCTACAAGACGTCTACTCGTCCTCCGGCCGGGCTGCTTCAACCCTTGCCGGTCCCCCAGCGTCCCTGGTCTCACCTGTCGATCGACTTTGTCACGGGCCTCCCCCCCTCTGAGGGAAACACGGTGGTCCTCACGGTGGTGGACCGTTTTAGCAAAATGACGCATTTCATCCCTCTGCCTAAGCTCCCATCTGCGAAGCAGACGGCGTCCATCATGGTGCGGGAGGTGTTTCGCCACCACGGTCTCCCACAGGACATCGTGTCAGACCGAGGACCTCAATTCGCTTCCACCTTCTGGACGGAGTTCTGCCGACTCCTCGGCGCCACGGCCAGCCTCTCCTCGGGGTTTCACCCTCAGTCCAACGGTCAAGCGGAGCGCCTGAACCAGGAACTGGGCAGGTCTCTCCGATGCATGGCCGCCGGGGACCAGCGCGGGTGGGTCCAACAGCTTCCCTGGGTAGAGTACGCTCACAATTCCCTCCCCAGCTCGGCTACTGGACTTTCGCCTTTCCACTGCGTCTTCGGGTACCAGCCACCCTTGTTCGCCCACCAGGAGCGTGGTGCGGCGTGCCCGTCGGCCCAGGCTTGTGTCCGCCGTTGTCATCGCGCCTGGGCGAGGGCCCGGGTCACTCTTCTCCGCTCTGTTTCAGGCTACGCCCGCCAGGCGAACAAGCACCGGACACCGGCTCCGGAGTACAGAGTGGGGCAGCGTGTGTGGCTCTCGACGCGGGATTTGCTGCTGCGAGCAGGATCCCGCAAACTGGCGCCCCGCTTTGTTGGACCGTTCCCTATTCAGAAGGTGATTGGCCCGGCCGCAGTCCATCTTCTCCTTCCAGAGTCCCTGAAGGTTCACCCCACGTTCCACGTGTCCCGTGTGCGGCCCATCCATGAGAGCGCGTTGGCGCCGGCGCCCGTTCCGCCGCCGCCGCCCCAGCTCGTTGAGGGGGGCCCGGCTTACGCTGTCCGCTCCCTGCTCCGATCGCGGCGGCGCGGTCGTGGTCTCCAATACCTCGTGGACTGGGAGGGTTATGACGACGCGCACCGCTCCTGGGTTCCGAGCCGCTGGATACTCGACCGTTCGCTCATCACGGAGTTCCATCGCTGCCATCCGGACCAACCGGGTCCTCGGCGCGGGCGCCCGAGGAGGGACGAGGGGAGGTCTTGCCCGCCGGTACCGGGGTCTTCTGCTCCCGTTTCGGCGGTGTGCTGACCCCCCCACCTGGTCGCCCGGGGAATTGCCTTCCTTTTTTGTTTTTTTTGTTTTGTTTTTGGTTCCTGGGGACGTCGGGAGCCGTCCCTTGTGGGGGGGGTTCTGTCACGTGCTGGTGCCACCGGCGACAGGACCACGCCCCCCTGTCAATGGAATCGCCGTCACCTGCCACGGGCTCATGGACAGCACTATATCAGCGCCGCCAGCGCAGACCTGAGTGTCAGTCTGTCCCTTGATGCTGCCTTGCTCATCAGTCCCGAAGCTACGGACCCGCTTGACTACTTGGAACCCCCGCAGAATCGTTTGTCCTCTCCAGCCCGATCGCCGCTCCAGCGCCCGCTGTTCCCATCATCCCCTTCTCCAATAAAGTCCGTCGCTACGCACTTGGCTGTACTGTCCGTTCCCTTACAGACATAACTAGACATTTTTGATAAGTGGTAATGAGAAAGGTTTTTATAACTTTATGATCTGATATATATATTTCTGAGCACTTTGAAATAACAAATGTTTTTTGATATATTGCCTGAATAGCTTAATGACCCTTAAGGAACTGTTCAATGCATGCCTGATGATTTTCTAAATCACGGACACTGCCAAAGTCGTCTAAAAATGTTCAGTACTTGATTGTATCTTATGTTTTGACTAATTCTAGACACCAGTTTTCGATTACTACTGAACGTTCTGGACAGAGGGAAATATTTTGCCTAACAAAGAAAAGATATGGTTGAAAGCATGATTAAACTAAGAATATGATGACGTAAGCAAGTACATGGAGATCAAAAGAACAAACAAACAAAAACATGGTAAGTGGTGAGTACAAACTTTGCATGGTCAGGGAACATTAATAAATAGGTAGATGATGTCACAGCCAAAAGCTCACATAATTCCGTACAAAATGACAAAATTGAAAGAATGATGAATGGATGAGGTGGAACAGTATATGTGCAAGAATGTTTACAGGAAGGTCACTTGGAGATAAAACCAGCAGGTGCCAGAGGGAGACAGCCAAGCCAAAGACGATCGTCAAGGCTGAAAGACGGAAAGGACAACAACAGCCCCCACAAATCGAATCTCCCATAATCAGCACCCAACCCCACGGAACCAGCTCTCACCGAACCAGCACCCACTCCCATGGAATCAAACTCTCCTGTGAACTTGCCCCACCCCAAAGACTCATCACCCATCAAACTCGGCCCACACTGGCCGACTGAATATAAGCTGACCAAAGAACCTTGAAGGTGGCCTTTTCTGAATGGAGACTTTGCGCTCTTGAAAGGCCCAGCGCTGTATTGTACTTTCCTGAAGACAGAGCTTTCTGAACAAGAATTGTGATTGAACTCAACCAACCTGTGTAAGTCTAATTTCTGCTTCAGTGTCTTAGCATTTTCCTAAATCTGAAGAAATCAAACGAGCACACAGTGAGTAAATTGGATAACTGGTGATTGGCAATGACTTTTGCCGTGAGGCGCAGATAGTGCACTCCCTAAATTGTGGACAAAATCCAACAGGTGCATGAACTCAATCTGTTCTTCAACAGATTTGATTCCGCCTCCCCCCCACCCCTTCACCTCGCTCCGCATCTTTTTCTACCACCTTCGACACTCCAGCCCCCCCGCCAGCTCACCAACCCCCTCCCCCGGAGTCACTCTTCTGTCTCCTGTCTCCACTCCATCACCCCGGTCTTCCGACATCCCCCTCTTCTTTACAGATCTTCAGGTTCACTTCAGAAAGATCAAAGCAGGGAAGACCCCGGGCCCAGACGGCATCTGGCCGAGACTGCTCAGGGATTGTGCGGACCAGCTGAGTGGTGTGGTCAGGTACCTGTTCAACCTAAGCCTGAGCCTGAACAAGGTCCCAGTACTGTGGAAGACCTCCTGCGTGGTCCCTGTACCAAAGGTGCCATGCCCCAAGGAGCCTAACCACTTCAGGCCTATTGCCTTGACTTCCCACCTGATGAAGACTATGAAGAGGATCATCCTGGGTCACCTGCGTTCACTCGTGGGAGCGCAGCTGGACCCCCTGCAGTTTGCTTACCTGCCTGGTGTTGGGGTGGACAATGCATTGATTTATTTACTGCACAGAACACTGCTTCACCTGGAGGACAACAGGAGCACTGGGAAGATCATGTTCTTTGTTTTCTTCAGCGCTTTTAACACCATCCAGCCGTCACTGCTTAGGGTGAAGATGGAGAAGGCGGGTGTGGACCAGTGCCTGACTGCATGGACAACGGACTTCCTCACCGACCGGCCGCAGTTTGTGAGGTTACATCGCAGTGAGTCCGACGTGGTGCACTGCAGCACTGGTGTCCCCCAGGGTAGGGTGCTCCTTTCCTTTTCACCCTGTTCACGTCAGACTTTACCCACGACACCGCACACTGCCAAATCCAGAAGTTCTCCGACGACATGGCCATTGTTTGAAATGTCGCAGAGGGGAACGATCTGGAATATAGGTTGGTCATCAAGGACTTTGTCAGCTGGTGTGAGCTCAACCAGCATCAGGTGAACAACACCAGCAAGACGAAGGGGTTGATTGTGAGCTTCGGGAGGACAGCACCCATCTTCACTCCAATGAACATCCAGGGATCGGACAGTGAGGTAGTGGAGAACTACAAATTCCTGGGTGTTCGCCTTAACAACAAACTGGACTGGACTGGACTGATCACACCCATATCCTGTACAAAAAGGGCCAGAGTCGCCTCCATCTGCTGAGGAGACTGAGGTCCTTCGGTGTGTGCAGGGCTCTCCTCCGGACCTTCTATGACTCTATGGTGGCCTCGGCCATCATCTACGCTGTGGTCTGCTGGGGTGGGGGCAGTAGTGACCGGGACAGGGGGGGACTGAATAAGATGCTCAGAAGAGCGAGCTCTGTTCTGGGCTGTCCCCTGGACTCCATTGAGGTTGTGGGTGAGAGGAGGACGTTGATTAAGCTTAAATCCATCATGGACAACACCTCTCACCACCTCCATGAGAGTGTGCGGTTCCTGAGCAGCTCCTTTAGCGGCAGACTTTTGCACCCTCGGTGTAGGAAGGAACGGTTCCTCAGGTCCTTCATTCCCTCTGCTGTCAGACTTTACAACATGCATGCCGCCTGATAAAATGAATGTGTTTCGTCTCTACTAGCAGCACTTGTGTTTATCCTTGTCTGTTATTTACCCTTTTTTGTAATTCTGGCACTTGTTTTATTCTTGCACTCGTATTATTATTGCACTGATATGCGCTGCTGTGACAAGTGAATTTCCCTGCTGTGGGATGAATAAAGTTCAATCAATCAGTCAAGAGTTGGTTCAGACTGAAGTCAAGTTTTTGATTTCAAAGCATGACACGTTAAATTGACTATGAAAGGGATCGTCTGATCCGAAGTCAGGTGCCTTATCCATTAGGCCACATCGCCATGTGAAATACTCCATGTTTTCAGTGTGGCCTTGATAAGACTGTTTAACGGTTCCCAACAAGCAAGGATGCCCAATGTGGGAACCGAACCCACGGCCCTGAGTTTAAGAGTCGCATGTTCTCCCCACTGAGCTAACCAGGCTTTTCGACCTTGGAATTGTTTCATTTTTTCATTTTTTTTGAATGGGTTAGGGGAAATAGAGAAATGTTTTAAGTGTGGCCTCTGAAACACATCTATTGATAAGACTAAAGAATCAAAGGTTCCCGACAAGTGTGGGCTGCCCAATATGGGGATAGAACCCACAACCCTGAGATTAAGACTTGCATGCTCTACCACCTGAGCTAACCAGGCTTCTCCTATTAAGAACTGTTTCATTCTTTCACTTTTTTTAATGGGTTTGGTTCACGAAAACCAGAAGCCACGTTTTAAATCTGGCCTCTGAAACACATTCGTTGATAAGACTAAACATTTAAAGGTTCCCAACAAGTGGCAGCTGTCCAATGTTGTCTCTAGTTGGAAACCCCAGCCCGAGTTGGAAACCCTAATTGGAAACCCTTGCCCCAGTTGGAATTCCTAGTTTGAAACCCTACCCGGAGTTGGAACCCTAGTTGGAAACCCTAGCCCTAGTTGGAAATGCTGGCTCTAGTGTGCAATAGAGAAAGCATTTTTTCTTTTGGTTTTTGTCACTTTGTTGCACTGAAAATGGAGATTGGGGGGGAGTCAGCACAACAAAAAAGAAATCAGAAACCAAAACCTTTCTGACAGTATAGAAAAGAATAATAAATAATACATAGAATAAGGTTTACTGTCTGTGAAGTTGAGTTTAATTGAAATGGCCAGTGGTTGAATCAATTTTACAGTAAAATAGCTCTGTAAAACCAACTATTCATGGCCTCGGTAGCGCAGGCGGTAGCGCGTCAGTCTAGTAAACTGAAAGTCGTGAGTTCAACCCTCACATGGGGCTATGTCTTATTTAGTCCTAACCCTAACTCGAGCCCTTGTTGGAAACCCTAGCCCCAGTTGGAAACCCAACTTTGAGAATGGTCAGACAGAAGTACCTTTTTCTTTTGATGAAGTTCAGTTTGATGGAAATGGCCGGTGGTTGAATCAATTTTACAGTAAAATAGAATTTTAAGACAGGTGCCACAAATTCTCGTTGGCGCAGGCGGTAGCGCGTCAGTGTCGTAATCTGAAAGTCGAGAGTTTGATCCTCACACGGTGCATGATTTATATATATTCCAACCCTAAATCTAGCCCTACCTGTAAACCCTAGTCCTAGTTGGAAATCCTAGCCCTAGCCTAGTTAAGTTTGATCAAAATGGGCGGTGGTTGAATCAATTTTACAGTAAAAAACAATTGCACAAATTGCAAATGCATAGCCTCGTTCGCGGAAGTGGTAGTGTGTCAGTCTCATAATCTGGAGGTCGTAAATTCAACCCTCACACAGGGCACACTTTTATATAGTCCTAACTCTAGCCCGAATTGGAAACCCTCATCCTCGTTGGAAGCCCCAGTTGGAAACCCTGGCCACAATTTGAAACCTTAGTTGGCTTCCCTAACCCGAGTTGGAAACCCTAGTTTCAGAATGCTCAGACTAAAAGTCACTTTATCTTTCTGTGAAGTTCAGTTTGATTGAAATGGCCGGTGGTTGGATCAATTTTACAGTAAAAAAGAATTGTAAAACTGTAAATGCACAGCCTCATTAATGCAGGTGCTAGCATGCCAGTCTCACAATCTAAAGGTCAAGAGTTCGGTCCTCAGGTGGGGCAGACTTTTTATATACCTAGTCCAAACTAGCCCTAACCCTAACTCTAGCCCTAGTTGGAAACCCTAGTCCTAGTTGGAAACCTTAGTTGAAAACCCTATTTTCAGTAGGGAGCAGGTTGCTCAGACTAAAATAACTTTTTCTTCTTTTAAGGGGTAGGGCAGCAAAGTAAGCAGGGATTGTGAATATCAGCAAGCACAGGTTGCTCAACTGGAGTCAAGAGAAACAAATTAAAAATTGTACATCAGATGAAAAATGTGCCTCTTTCTTTTGGCTTTTGTCACTGACATTTGGGGTCACCACAACAAAGATCAAAACAGCACAAAAACAGTTTACCTATATTTTGTCACGTCTCGCCCCCAACTGCTCCACTATGTGTCTGTCTTGGTTTCTGTCTGTGTGCTCGCCCCTCCCCTCCTGTGTGCCCATGATCAGTGTGATTGTTCCCACCTGCCTCTCGTTACCTGTCGTGTATAAAAGTCCTGTCTGCCCCTCTCTCCCTGTCGGATCATTGGTTTTGGTTTTGGTTGCTGTCGTTCGGTGTTGGCGTGCTGTCTTGGTGCCGTCGTGTCCTGCTGTCTTCTTGTTTCACGTCCCGGTCAGTCAAGTTATTGTTTAGGTCATGTCAGTTTACCGAGTCTGTATTTTGAGTTGCTTCGGTGGACCCTGGTCCGGGCTGCACTTGGTCGTCCTGCTCCATGCTCCACACCCGACCGTGACAGAATGATCCGACCATCACAGCGGCCAGCGCTTGGACCACCCTTCACCACCAGCTCCCGCTGCGACGCCCGATCCACATCCGAGCATGTTCCAGCGCCATGGGCTTGCAGCCGCCATCGGATCTTGCTCCAGCGACGCCGGGCTCACGGCCGCCATCGGAATTCCCCCCCGGCGCCATCAGCTCTGCGACCGTCGTCGGACTTCGCTGCCGCGACACCGGACCCGCGGCCGCTATCGGAGTGCCCCCCCGGCGTCATCAGACTCACGGCCGCCATCGGGCTCCACCCCAGCGTCGCAGGACCCGCGAACGTCGCCAGACATCCAAGCCAGCTGCGTCGGACCCGCGATCGTCCCTGGCTCCGCTCCCTCTGCTGCGGCGCGTGATGGCTCTTGCCGCCGCGCACAGCCCCGCCTTCCGAATGTCGCCGATCACTGTACGGACTTTGTGAGTGGCCGCCGATCGCGGTACAGACTTCCCAAGGCGCCGCCCCAGTGCGGTTGTGTTTCCCCGAGTTTCCGCGGAGTGCGGTTCTGTTTCCCCAAGTCGCCGCCCGTGTGCTGTTGTGTTCCCCAAGTCGCCGCCCGAGCGCGGTTCTGTTCCCGAAGTCACCGCCAGAGTGCGGCTCTGTCCCCTAGGTCACCGCCAGAGTGCGGCTCTGTCCCCTAGGTCACCGCCAGAGTGCGGATCTGTCCCCGCAGTCACCGCCCGAGTGCGGATCTGTCCCCGCAGTCACCGCCCGAGTGCGGTTCTGTCCCCGCAGTCGCCGCCAGAGTGCGGATCTGTCCCCGCAGTCGCCGCCAGAGTGCGGATCTGTCCCCGCAGTCGCCGCCAGAGTGCGGATCTGTCCCCGCAGTCGCCGCCAGAGTGCGGATCTGTCCCCGCAGTCGCCGCCAGAGTGCGGATCTGTCCCCGCAGTCACCGCCAGAGTGCGGATCTGTCCCCGCAGTCGCCGCCAGAGTGCGGATCTGTCCCCGCAGTCGCCGCCAGAGTGCGGATCTGTTCCCCGAAGTCGCCGCCAGAGTGCGGTTCGGTTCCCCCAAGTCACCGCTCGAGTGCGGTTCGGTTCCCCAAGTCGCCGCCCGAGTGCGGTGCGGTTCGGTTCCCCAAGTCGCCGCCCGAGTGCGGTGCGGTTCGGTTCCCCAAGTCGCCGCCCGAGTGCGGTGCGGTTCGGTTCCCCAAGTCGCCGCCCGAGTGCGGCGCGGTTCGGTTCCCCAAGTCGCCGCCCGAGTGCGGCGCGGTTCGGTTCCCCAAGTCGCCGCCCGAGTGCGGCGCGGTTCGGTTCCCCAAGTCGCCGCCCGAGTGCGGCGCGGTTCGGTTCCCCTAGTTTTTTTTTTTTTTGGGACGTCGGGAGACGTCCCTTGTGGGGGGGGTTCTGTCACGTCTCGCCCCCAACTGCTCCACTATGTGTCTGTCTTGGTTTCTGTCTGTGTGCTCGCCCCTCCCCTCCTGTGTGCCCATGATCAGTGTGATTGTTCCCACCTGCCTCTCGTTACCTGTCGTGTATAAAAGTCCTGTCTGCCCCTCTCTCCCTGTCGGATCATTGGTTTTGGTTTTGGTTGCTGTCGTTCGGTGTCGGCGTGCTGTCTTGGTGCCGTCGTGTCCTGCTGTCTTCTTGTTTCACGTCCTGGTCAGTCAAGTTATTGTTTAGGTCATGTCAGTTTACCGAGTCTGTATTTTGAGTTGCTTCGGTGGACCCTGGTCCGGGCTGCACTTGGTCGTCCTGCTCCATGCTCCACACCCGACCGTGACATATTTTCCTCTTTCAATTTGATGATACACTAGACATGAATACCTGTTTAGATTTGAAATCTTATCCATTAGGCCAGATAGCCATACAGGAAATTCTGACAAGTGATAGCAGTGCAATGATTTTTGAGCATATACAGTAAATCTACAGCCTAGATTCAAGTGGAGTTAACTGACTGGATCAGAAGATTAAGGGGTTCAAGTCCCTTCGTTGTCAATTTAATGAATGTCAAGAGGAAAGTAGCCTAGTGGATAATGTGTCTAACATTAAATAATAGTTTTTATTTTGTTTCTGCATTACCCAATACATCTCCTTCACATTGTGACACATTCTCCCATTATCTGTCTGTGTTAGGTAGAGAAAAAGATTTTAAAGGAAAGGTAAGTATTGTTGTGTTGTGTTTTGTTGTATTGTGTGTTGTCATTACCGTATTTTCTGGACTATTATTCACGTTTCTTTTCATAGTTTGGGTGGGGGGGCGACTTATACTGAGGAGCAACTTATACGTGATTTTTTGTCACAAATTTTCAAAATAAAAAAAAAACGAAAAATGGATAAACGAACCGTGATGTAGCAAGGGATTACTGTAGTTTGAACTGCAAGTGACATCAGCGGCGCGGCGGTTGTTTACTTAAAGGACAAAGGATTCGATCACGGGATGACGAAGATGACGAAGGGCCCCATGTACTACCGGCATCTTTAGTGGCTTTGCTTGTAAGTGACACAGAGGACAGAGAGTTTTTTTTTCCCAATGATCATCACACACACATCTGGGTGTGGTGAGATTTGTCCTCTGCATTCAACCCATCCCCGTGTGATTTTGATCCATCCCCTGGGGGAGAGGGGAGCAGTGAGCAGCAGCGGTGCCGCGCTCGGGAATCATTTGGTGATCTAACACCCAATTCCACCCCTTAATGTTGAGTGCCAAGCAGGGAGGCAATGGGTCCCATTTTTATAGGTATGACCCGGCCGGGGTTTGAACCCACAACCTTCCAGTCTCAGGGCGGACACTCTACCACTAGTTTGAAGGATTTAATGATTTGGAGTGACACAGAAGGTTTGAAAAACTATTATATGTTTCACGCACACCCGGTCCTATTCTATGGAGCTCTCTTCGACCTCTGTGGCTGGAAGTGCCACCTCCAGGGATGGAAGTCCACGCTGCCACACGCCTGGAAGTCGATGCCGGTGCTTGGGGCTGTGTGGCGGTGAACTGTTTATGTTATTGTTATTTGATATATTTGTCATTTTCAAAACTTGTTCAGGAAAAAAAATATTATTCAGTGGTAATGTTGGACGTTTTCAATAAATACAAATTCATACAGTTTTAGGGTTCTCAGGTTAAAAAAGGCAATGCATGCACGGGGGCCCCCAGGGCTGCGTGCTTAGTCCATTGCTCTTCACCCTGCTGACGCATGACTGCACTGCGACCTACAGCGACAACCGCATAGTGAAGTTTGCTGACGACACGACTCTGGTGGGTCTCATCACGAAGGGCGACGAGACTCGGTACAGGTCGGAAGTTGACCTTCTGACCATGTGGTGCAGGGACAACAACCTCCTGCTGAACGTCAATAAGACCAAGGAAATCGTTGTTGACTTCCGGAAGGGTCACACAACACACCTGCCGCTGATCATCGACGGTGCTGTGGTGGAGTGGGTGAGCTGCACCAAGTTCCTGGGGGTGCACATCAGTGAGGACCTCTCCTGGTCCGCAAACACCTCGTCACTGGCAAAGAAAGCTCAGCGCCGCCTGTACTTCCTGCGGAAGCTCAGGCGTGCATGTGCTCCTCAGGCAGTCCTGTCTACATTCTACCGTGGCACCATTGAGAGCGTCCTCACCAGTTGCATCGCTGTCTGGGGTGGTAACTGCACTGAACAGAACTTGAAGGCCCTGCAGCGCATAGTGAATACGGCTGGTAAGATTATTGGTGCTTCGCTCCCCTCCCTGAAGGACATTTACACCTCCCATCTCGCCCGCAAGGCAACCTCGATTGCCAGAGATGTGAGTCACCCGGCTCACTCTTTGTTTGACCTTCTGCCCTCTGGGAAGAGGTATAGGAGCCTGCGCTCCCGCACCACCAGACTCGCCAACAGCTTCTTTCTCCAGGCTGTTAGGGCCCTGAACTCGCTACCCCCTTCTGCGTAGCGTGTGGCACTGTTGCGCTATTTTCTGGAATGTCTGCTGTACGCACACTTGCTCCTTTTTTTGCTCCTCTTATTTATTTATTTATTTGTTGTGTTATTTATTCATTATTTATTCAGCACGCTTTTGTTATACTTGTTTACTTGTTTGTCTGTTGTGGGCCATGTCTTGTCACCATGGGATAGGGGGGAACGAAATTTCGGTTTCTTTGTATGTCTTCGGCATGTGGACAAATTGACAATAAAGCTGACTTTGACTTTGACTTAAACAGTTCTACGAATCCTGTTTCATCCACTGAGTGTGTATGTGTACCACACGTTTTTAGCAATTAAGCCCGTGACTGAAAATGGCGTGTGCGGTAAAGACGTCGGCCCATGATCAAGAAGGTGGTTCACCCCATGTGAGGCTCAGCCATTGCACTACGGTTGTGCTGACCTCTGCAAATTCCCCTACTGTGTGAATCTTGACTGCATTATTTCTGGTAGTGGGGGACTGTGTTCGCGCTCTCCTCTGGTCTTTCTGATGAAAACAAAAATTAAGCGCAGTAGTATGCACATGGAGTTTAAGTCTGCGATGCTGTGACACACTGAACGCTTTTGATTATGTAATTAACTGTACTCTGGAACTGTGTGTCAGGGTTCTCCAGATTATTCTTATCGTATGATTATGTTGGAATGCAGCCTGTAATAAATAACCTAGCTAGATTAGTTTTATGCTTATGTTGGAATGCAACCTGTGATAAATCACCTAGCGTGTCCCATCCTACACAAAGTCGTAAAACACCCCTTGCTATGTTTTGACTAGAGGTCAAGGGCTTTCTCTATTCAGTCCACTCTTACCCCCACCCTGTTTCTCTTAATAAAAATGCTCTTGCAGGAGGCGAGAGTCAGACCTCCATTCGAACATCGCTGTACGCACAGCGACGAATGGACTCTCCACCTGCAGGTGTCTAAAGGGACTTACTCGTCTCCCGTGTGGTTCTTGCAAAATAAGTTGGACTGAGCGAATCTCTAACACTGTGCATTTGCTCGTTAAACTGTATTCACCAAATTAGCAAATGCAAAATAATATGTAATTACCACGTTCCTGACTCGTCATATGATATGAACGTATCAAAACCTTTTTGTCGGCTGTAGGTCTGTCTTTTTAAGAATGCGCCCGATTGTTGTTCCTCATACATCACAAGTATGGATTTCTAGAAAACAACTTTTACTTTCTAAAGTAAAATGACAGAAATATTTTCTAATGTCAAATATCAAACGCCACCAACGCAGTGGAGGTGAATTACACTCCAAACCATGCCAGCAACGTCAAAAGCCTCAATTATTTGCGACACAAGGGAGACATAGAGCATTTCCGAAGTTTGAAAAATCATTTGAGAAATTACGATCGTATTTTGTTTCCCGATTTGTGTTGAATAAAGTTATGAAATTACAAATTTTCAAATAAAACACAGGGATGGGATCATTTCCCGTTCTCTCAGACCAAAAGTACACGTACCAAGACATACAACTGTTTTTACCATCAATAATCAAAATAGACGCCCAATATAATTGAAAGAACGAGCGCCATCAGTGTTCGATCAGATACCTACAATCCTGTGCGCCAACAATGTTTAAAGTAAGTGAGACATTAATGAACACAAAATACTCGTTTAAACATTCTATTTTGCTTGAGTCCTTGTAAGTATAGTAAATCCATCAACTTCTATTGTTTGTATTAGAAGGAATGGTTGCTGCAATTTGAGTGTGAGACCGCCTGTGAATTTAGTGAGACCAGCAGTGGGGTGGCCCGTTTTGACTCAGATTTTCAGATCACTCGTTTCTCTTCAGATCGAATAAATCTTTCGCCTTTTACTAAAGATTTCTGTGGAGAGGAACAATAAAGAGTATACCATTTCCGTGGAGAGGAACAATAAGAGTATATCTCAATTTGTTGATGCTCTGCGAAAGAATATCAATATTGCAACGGATAGCCGCCTATATCATACTCCGTGCAACAATCATACGTTCACATAATTTATACCGGCACGTGTGAACATGTTCACATAAACAGAGAAATTATGCCGAGTGCAGACAGACAATCACGTTTAAAACCTCGTTTATCATCCATCCATTTATCCATCCTATTCCGCTTATCCGGGTTGGGTCGAGGGGGAGACAGCTTTAGGAGGGACTCCCAGGCTTCCCTCTCCCCAGCCACTTCATCCAACTCAACCCGGGGAATCCCAAGGCGTTCCCAGGCCAGCCGAGAGACATAGTCTTTCCAGCACGTCCTGGATCGCCCGCGAGGTCTCCTACCGGTGGGACATGTCCGGAACACTTCCAAAGGGAGGCGTCCAGGAGGCATCCTGATGAGATGCCTGAGCCACCTCATCTGGCTCCTCTCACCGTAGAAGAGCAGCGGCTCTACTCCGAGTCCCTCCCGGATGACCAAGCTTCTCAAGGGAGAGCCCGGACACCCTGCAGAGGAAACTCATTTCGGCCGCTTGTATTCTGGATCTCGTTCTTTCGGTCACGACCCAAAGCTCGTGACCATAGTTGAGGGTAGGAGCGTAGATCGACCGGTAAATTGAGAGCTTTGCCTTTTGTCTCAGCTCTCTCTTCACCACGACGGATTAGTACAGAGTTCGCATTACTGCCGACGCTGCACCAAACCGCCTGTCGATCTCGCGCTCCATCCTGCTCTCACTCGTGAACAAGACCCAAAGATACTTGAACTCCTCCACTTGGGGCAGGATCTCATCCCCGATCCGGAGAGGGCATCCCACCCTTTTCCGACCGAGGACCATGGCCTCGGATTTGGAGGTGCTGACCCTCATCCCGACCACTTCACACTCGGCTGCGAACCACCCCAGTGAGAGCTGGAGATCACGGCTTGAAGAAGCCAACAGCACCACGTCATCTGCAAAAAGCAGAGACGCAATGCTGAGGTCCCAGAACTGGACCCCCTCAACGCCTTGGCTGCGTGTAGAAATTCTGTCCATAACCATTATGAACAGAATCGGTGACAAAGGGCAGCCTTGGCAGAGTCCAGCCCTCACTGGGAAAGAATCTGACTTACTGCCAGAAATGCGGACCAAACTCTGGTATTGGTGATACAGGGACCAAACCGCCCTTATCAGTTGGCTCAGCACCCCGTACTCCCGAAGCACCCTCCACAAAACTTCCCGAAGGACACGATTGAACCCCTTCTCCAAGTCCACAAAACACATGTGGACAGGTTGGGCGAACTCCCATGCCCCCTCGAGGATCCTGCCCAGGGTGTAGAGCTGGTCCACTGTTCCATGGCCAGGACAAAAGCCACACTGCTCCTCCTTAATCCGAGGTTCGACCTCCCGACAGACCATCATCTCCAGCACCCCTGAATAGACCTTACCAGGGAGGCTGAGGAGTGTGATTCCCCTATAGTTGGAACACAACCTCCGGTCTCCCGTCTTAAAGAGGGGAACCACCACCCCAGTCTGCCAATCCAGAGGCACCGTCCCCGATGTCCACGCAATGCTGTAGAGGCGTGTCAGCCATGATAGTCCCACAACATCCAGAGCCTTTAAAAACTCTGGGCGGATCTCATCCACCCCCGGGGCCATGCCCCAGAGGACTTTTTTGATTACCTCAGTGAGTTCGACCCCAGAGATTGGAGAGTCCACCTCAGAGTCTCCAGGCCCTGTTTCCACAATGGAAGGCGTGTCGGTGGAATTGAGGAGGTCTTCAAAGTACTCTCCCCACCGACTCACGACGTCCCGTGTCGAGGTCAGCAGCACGTCATCTCCAGTGTAAACAGTGTTGACGGTGCACTGGTTCCCCCTCCTGAGACGCCGGATGGTGGACCAGAATTTCCTCGAAGCCATCCGGAAGTCATTCTCCATGGCCTCGCCAAACTCCTCCCACGCCCAGCTCGGGCTCCTTTTCAGTCAGAGAGGCGATATTCCATGTCCCAAGAGTCAGCTTCTGCAGCCAGGGATCGGTCCGCCAAGGTCCCTGCCTTTTTCCGCCGCCCATTTTGCACTGCACCCGACCCCTTTGGCCCCTCCGGCAGGTGGTGAGCCCATGGGAAGGGGGACCCATGTTTCCTTTTCGGGCTGTGCCCAGCCGGGCCCCGTGGGCGAAGGCCTGGCCACCAGACGCTCGCCTTCGAGCCCCACCTCCACGCCTGGCTCCAGATGTGGGGCCCGGTGACCCGCGTCCGGGCGAGGGAAAACAAAATCCATTTATGTTTTTCTTCATAAGGGGCTTGTGAGAGCCGTGCTTTGTCTGGCCCTTCACCTAGGATCCGTTTGCCATGGATGACCCTACCAGGGGCATGAAGCCCCAGACAAGATGGCTGCTAGGATCATTGGGGCGTGCAAACCCCTCCTCCACGGTAAAGTGATGACTAACGAAGGGGCTTCGTTTATCAATGCAGTTTAACTTCTGGTGGGACCCATTTGAATTGGCACATGCCAGTCTATTGTAATTTGGCAAAAAATATTGTTTTTAAATAAAAAACAATAACCAACCCTGTCAATTGCACAAGCACTCCTCTTTACTGTTCACAAGCACAATCACAAGTACAAGTCGTCTTCATCCATAAGCACATGAGTCTTTCCTTGTTAAAACACAGCAGCCCTACAAAAAATGTTCCATCAACTTTTAGTGTCTTAATAGACAATGATGGTATTTATTTAAATATTGAAACAAAATATCTACCTCCTTCAATGTTACACGTGAATGCACATACAGAGAGAAGTTTTATTCATTTTGATAAGGCTACATGAAGCAAAATATAAAGGTGAATACACACTGTTTTCGTGCACCATTTTAGCCCAATTCCATCATTTCCTTGTCTGTCTGTGCCTCCTTACCAGCAAATTTCTGGAAGTCCACATGGCGTCTTTGATGGCAGCAAAAGTGAGCCACTGCTTTGTAAAGTCTTCTTGCTTGATTTTCAACGGGCTCACCCCATAGAGTACAAGGTTCAAGATTCAAGATTCAAGAGTTTTTTATTCGCCATGTTTGAGCGTGCCAAACAAGGAATTTGACTTCGGTAAATCACAGCCTCTGTTCAACATTTAGGTGACTAACAACAACATGTGAAAAATGAAAGATATTCTCAAACATCCCCTGATCTTAAACTGATCTTAAACTCCCAAGAGGGCAAGGAAAAACTCATAACTCCAGCTAGGGGAAATGAGAAACCTTGAGAAGAGACCACAGATGGGAGGGTCCCTCTTCGAGGATGACCAGGCTGCAATGGATGCAGAGAGGACACATAGTACAAACAGTGTAAACAAAAAAGGTGTGGAAAGCGGGATGTTATTGCACAGTAATGACTCTGAGACTCTAAGAGTGGTGTGAGTTCATCAGAGCGACAGCCTGGGGGAAGAAGCTGTCTCTGTGTCTGCTGGTTTTAGTGTACAGAGCTCTATAACGGCGTCCGGAGGGGAGTAGTTCAAACAGGCTGCAACCTGGGTGCGAAGGGTCTGTTGAGATGTTGATGTCTGCATTCAACACTTCCCTTGCCGGGAACTGCAGGTCGCCCACAGGTATACGGCAGCCATGAACTACCTGAGCAGGTGCCACACTGACTCCTGGGCGCCACAGCCAGGTCGGGGGCACGTTGAGAGCGCTGATATGCCCCGGGAGTGCATAACGGACCTGACTGGGAGGCCATCATGGGCCACCATCCACGACAGGTCCCAACAAGTTTGTTTCGAGAGGGCGGGGTGGTTGACGTTGTGCCAAACTGTTGTGGGCTCGCCGAATGCGGGTCCGAGGACTGGACAAACCACTTCCCGCTGTACGACAGAGATCATAGATCTGTGACTTGTTAAAATGTCACTATTTTCTTGCTCTAATTTAAAGTTCTTCAAAAACTTTTTGGTGAAGAAATAAGAAGGTGGCGCGTTAAAAGACACAGGAATTCATTGGTCGATGGGTATTAGCTTTAGTTTCCGGAGGTATGTGTCACGTCTCGCCCTGCTCCACTATGTGTCTGTCTTGGTTTCTGTCTGTGTGCTCGCCCCTCCCCTCCTGTGTGCCCATGATCAGTGTGATTGTTCCCACCTGCCTCTCGTTACCTGTCGTGTATAAAAGTCCTGTCTGCCCCTCTCTCCCTGTCGGATCATTGGTTTTGGTCATTGGTTTTGGTCATTGGTTTTGGTTCCTGTCGTTCGGTGTGTCGTCCTGTCTTGGTGCCGTCATGTCCTGCTGTCTTCTTGTTCCACGTCCCGGTCAGTCAGTCAAGTTATTGTTTAAGTCATGTCAGTTTACCGAGTCTGTATTTTGAGTTGCTTCAATAAACCCTGGTCCGAGCTGCACTTGGTCGTCCTGCTCCATGCTCCACCACCCAACCGTGACAGTATGAGCCCATCCAGAATTGTGTCATTGCTTGGCTTTTCGATGCATTTGGTGTAACGAGCGCGCTTCGCAGGTGCAGGGCAACATATCTGCTTCCGAGGAAGAGTTTTAAGTTCGGGACTCCTTCTCCTCTATTTTTTTTCTTTTTCTTCATGGTGTCCCTCTTCAGTCCCTCTGACTTGGATTTCCAGGTGAAGTAAAAAATGGCTCGGTCCAATTCTAAAAGCAACTTACTTGCTGGGATGAAAACAGAACTGATTAGTAAAAGCAAGGGTAAAATCACCACTTTTATGGTTAAAATTCTCTCTTCTACGGTCAGCTCTCTTAATCCCCCAAACCCAAGAACAGATACTACACTTTATCTTAGCCAAAAGGCAGAGAAGCGATGGAGTATGCGAGTGAGGGACTCGCTTACAGGCTTCCCCGTCTACCCATTCTCACCAACGGTTTGTTAGAATAGGCCTCTTTGGCACATGTGATTAGCTAGGGAGCTTGAGCTATGCCATTATATCGCTGTAACACTTCTCTTGCTTTATTAGCTTTCTCTACTCTATGAAACCCTTTGCACATATGTAGAAGTCGCTCTCGGTTAAGATGACAAGGTCACACATTATCACACAGGCTAGGCAGTCGCCTCCTTGCAGGAAGGCGGCCAGAGTAGTATAAGAGCAGGAACCTTGGCGCTGGGAGAGGAACCTTCTTCTGCATCTCGCAGAAAGGGCTCCACAGCTGTGCATCAATCATTTTGGCATACATTAAATAGTTAAACTGTGAAGGCTTTCTCTTGGTAATTACTGTTAGCATATCGAGCATTAAAGATAAAGAACTGGGAACAAACCTAACAGGTTACAGTACGGAACAGAGTGCTGCTCTAATGGGCACTAAAAAATCGGCAAACTTGTCTGATGACTTATTTGTTCACTCTTCTTCATCCGCAGTAATGCATGTAGTAGTTCACGAGGCATATATGTGTCCCCTTTGACCAGTCTCTATCCAAATACACAGTGTAGATACCTATTAAAATGGTAGACCCGATGAACATGAAAGGCAAATGAGAATTTGCCAAGAACTTTCCAGGGTCATCATATGTACAACGGCTGCGCCAAAAGGAGTCAGGCCAGAAGAATACAGCGGAACTAACACAAGATTTGAACGCACGCCTTAGTAGAGACTGAGAGCCTAAATCCAGCGCTTCAGCGACACTACCTACCAACTGCAGTTTCAACATTGAATTTTGTTGACATTTCTAATAAAATGTGAAAGTGGATAAAAAGTTGGTTTCTCCACCAGCATCCAGGTTAGTGCTGCCCGACTGAGCTTTGTTCATAATGTAATGAGTGACAGTCAGAATCCAGTTACGAGTTGGAACCGAATGCTTGTTAGCCGATTAGAGGACTTGATGAATTGCTAGCACTGAGCAGCAGAGTGGCGCAGCGGGAGCGTGCTGGGCCCATAACCCAGAGGTGGATAGATCAAAACCATCCTCTGCTGTTTGTCTGGTTTGGACCTTCTTTCAAGTCATGCTTTTGAGAAAAAATGTCGTGCGCATTATCTTTTCCACACGTTGGTTGTGCTGCACCTGGAGGCAGGGCTCGAAGGCGAGCGTCTGGTGGCCGGGCCTTCGCCCATGGGGCCCGGCCGGGCACAACCCGAAAAGGAAACGTTGGTCCCCCTTCCCATGGGCTCACCACCTGTGCGAGGGGCCAAAGGGGTCGAGTGCAGTGTGAGCTGGGCGGTGGCCAAAGGCAGGGACCTTGGCGGTCTGATCCCCGGCTGCAGAAGCTAGCTCTTGGGACATGGAATATCACCTCTCTGGCTGGAAAGGAGCCCGAGCTGGTGTGCGAGGCAGAAAAATTCTGACTAGATATAGTCGGACTAGCCTCCACGCACAGTTTGGGTTCCGGTAGAAGCCCTCTCGAGAGGGGCTAGACTCTCTTCCACTCTGGAGTTGCCCACGGTGAGATGTGTCGAGCAGATGTGGTGGGTATACTTATTGCCCCCCCGGCTGGGCGTCTGCACATTGGGGTTCACCCCGGTGAACGAGAGGGTAGCTTCCCTCCGCCTTCAGGTGGGGGGACGGGTCCTGACTGTTGTTTGTGTCTATGCCCACCCTTCTTGGAGTCCCTGGAGGAAGTGCTGGAGAGCGCTCCTTCTGGGGACTCCATCGTTCTACTGGGTGACTTCAATGCTCACGTGGGCAATGGCACCAGGACTTTGTAGTTGTGTCATCAGATTTGCGGCCGCATGTTTTGGACACTCGGGAGAAAAGAGGGGCGGAGCTGTCAACTGATCACCACCTGTTGGTGGGTTGGCTCCGATGGTGGGGGAAGATGCTGGTCCGACCTGGAAGACCCAAACACTCTGTGAGGGTCTGCTGGGAACGTCTGGCAGAATCTCCTGTCAGGAAGAGCTTCAACTCCCACCTCCGGCAGAGCTTTTCCCACGTCCCGGGGGAGGCGGGGGTCATTGAATTTATATAACTCGACCTCTACGTTTTAAGCTTGATGAGCCAAAATATCAGATCTTGCTCTTGTTTCCTACCGTTTTAGCCTATTTGTTTTATCCAAATCTGTTCAATCTCTGATTATAATCTGTAGCCCTACGTATTTTTCAAATTTTTATTTATTTATTTATCAAATCTCCTCAGTTCTGTCAAACTCAGTGCACAATGAACCTCCCTTCCACTTTGAACCAAGCTTCACCAAATTTGGGAACGCCGTAGCAAGGAGTGCGATTTGGTTGTCGGACACTCCAAGTCCATATCTTTTTGCCGCACTTCACCCTCTCAAGTTGGTGTTCTTTTGTTGTTGCTTCAGAGCGACCCCATCCATCACTCTTGAATGAGTCCATTGTTCAAATGAGTCAATTTTCATCATTGTGAGTTCCTCCGCTTTTCACTGTCTTTTCTCGTCCCCGAGGATGTTGTCTGTCCTCCGGAGTGTACTTGTCCTCCTCCAAGCACAACAGCAGTCTTTTCTTGTCCTTCGCCAAAGGTCAAAGGTGCTTCAGAGCCAGGCACCATTTTGTAGTTGTTCACGGCTGCAGGCGAAGTCTCGGATTGGGTTTCAGGGACTCTGACACTGAGAATGACAGGCTGGGACATCAAACTTGTAAGACTATTTCCAAATGTAGCTGCTTCCATCAATTTGCTGGTAACGTTTATTTACCAAACTTCAAATTCTCCTAATAACAGCGGTCTCGGTTTTATATCGTAAATCCTGCAACTCATCCTATTTTTGAGCTACATTTTATCTATAGTTCCAATTTAATCGGACAGTATGTTGTCTTCAGTATCATTATTGAAAATCAACTCATCGAGGTCTGCTTTCCACATCAAGCCCTGATCTGTATGTCTTGACCTCTCACATGTTATTGTCATGCTTGCTCAAAAATGTGACTTAGAGTATGGTGCTGTGAATTCTCAATCTCCCCAATGAAATTGGATCCCACCTCGTAGTTCTTATCGTTCTCATGTTCCTGTTAGCCTGCAATTGTCCAAATCAAAAATGTTTTCTTTTAACTGTCTTTCTTTTGAACCTCTAAATCTCTCGTGTTGCTAACCTATCTACACCAGAACAAAAAAATTACCACAATATAACATGTATTTGAAAATTCATTGTCATAACGTGTTGTATTATTACTATCTTCCACTATCTGTCCTACTCACTCCCCCCTTTTTGAGGCTTGGCAACGCCCATGCCTCACACCTTGACAAACTTTTTGGGAGAATGCGTTCTTTACTACATACGATTCCATCATCATTTAAGTTGACTTTCTTTCCAAAACGCTTCTCAATTTCTCAGTTCACACATCTTCTGCATGTGTTACTGGTTCTCCAGTTTTTTTTCTTCTAGTTAATTATCAATCCAAAAGCTATGTGTTTCTTTCTAACATTCAACCTGCTCAAAATCACTCTTTCATCGAAGTCGCTCTACTAATTTTCTATAGTAGTCGCCAACGACTTCAACCATTCAACCTGTAATTTCTTTTCATTCAGGCTATCATTCATCAATGTTCATTTGCATCTCACACGCAGTCTCCAAAAAGGAGTCTTTCTATCACATTGGTCCCAATTCATCCAAGCTCACCACACAACATTCATATATCATTTTCAACTCAGGTTTCCTGGTAGAACAATCCACCAATTCAAAAAAACTTAACTAAAACAAACAATTGGCAAATTAATCTGAATTTCTTTTCTTTGTTTTTAAATTTGAAGAACTCAATCTCTCAGATTTAGCTTGCATTTAAAAGTTTGCATAATCTTATAACACAACCAATCAATTATTCCTATTAAATGTAGCATTGCAAAATCTTAAATTCACAATTTAGCTTCTCCCAATTCCTGAAAGCATGTTCTGTTGTTTTGTTAACTCAGAATTTCTCATGAGGGCTTGACACTAACATGCACTAGTGTGGATTAGTTTCTGTTCGCAAACAGATTTCTCTCTTTTTCTTTCATTTTTATCTGTCAAAATTGTTTCTGTTCTGCGGTGTAAATTGAATAGACCACAGTCTAGCAAATTTTTTTATACTAAAACTTTAGCCAATGTTCATCATTTTAACATATACGCACACACATGCACAGCTCTCGCATGCAAAAGGTAGTTCCCAGCACCAATGATTCGTCACAGGCTGGCCATTTCCTGTGGTCGATCATGAGCTGGTCCCTCCCATGCACACGAGGACAGCACATTCTACTTTTATTTATTTATCTTCTAGAAGCAAGTTGCATTTCTTTACCACTTGATTTGCATATTTTAACTTCAGTGTAACACAATTTGATCCCTATTCATTTGTAATTGGGCCTACAAACAGCATTGTCATACTTCTTGTGTGGACAGGGGCTCTAACAATCTAAAACGATTTTTGATAACCTGACAATGACATGTTTTGCTGTCATATGGGAGAGGTTTCAGATCTTTTAAATTTCGATACATGATTTGCATAGGACCGGAAACTCCTCTTGCCCCTTGCTTGAGCCGCGGCTTGAGCTGCGGCCTTGCACCTGCTCACAGGGGCCTTATTGTCTCCTGGTCTGACAAACACTTGTGACCGCATCAGTTTTCATCTTTCTAGCTTTTGTCTCTTGAATTCGTTCTCATCTCTTTGTGAAGATTTCAACCACACTCTAGCACTTCTACCACTTCAGCATGTATTCCATACAATTAAGAAATCTACTTGCCATGAACTTCTCGTTTTAAAGAAGAGCAGAGCAAGAGATTTACCGTTCTTTTTTCCCATCTTAATTTCAGTAGTTTAAGGTTTTACATTTTTTTTCCAATTTTTTTTCTTTGAGGATCCTCAATGCAGGTTTAAATTGACCTTTCGACAGATTACTAGCCTGTTTTATTGCCGTGGATCAACGCTAGAACTGCTTCTTAGTCAATTTATCCTACCAGTCACACACTCAATCACGCAAGTTATCCCTGCCTACGCGAAGTCCTCCTTTTAAAAAAAAAAGGAGCTGCTTCATCCAGTGAGGGGACTCTACAACACCCCCCACCTTCCCTGGGAACTAAAGACAAAAGTCCTTGTCCCCAGCCCTGCCAACGCGAAGTCCTCCTTTTTTTTTAAAAAAAGGAGCTGCTTCATCCAGTGAGGGGACTCTACAACACCCCCCACCTTCCCTGGGAACTAAAGACAAAAGTCCTTGTCCCCAGCCCTGCCAACGCGAGGTTGTACTCCCTAGAACAGTGGTCGTCAAATAATGATTCACGGAGGTACTGAGATTTTAAAACAGTTTGAGAACCACTGCTCCAAAAGAGACACCTCATCCAGAGGGGGACTCTACAACACCCCCTCCTTCCACAAAACTTATTCCTGTGCACTTCTTCCTTTTTACGCGTTTCACAAGCAACAACACAATCACACAACTTCAGGCCTTTAACTTACTTGTCCCCTGGTTCGTTGCACTGCCGGGTCCCGTCAATCCACCTCTGTCAGACGAAGGCAGACCTAAGATGCTGGCCCAGCGAAGAATTCTCTTCCCAGGACTTTCTCTTCCAGGTCCTCCTAATGGACGCTGGCTTGTCGACAATGCAGCACGTCCTCCTTCGCCGGTCAGATGGTGGGTATGAGGATCCCGGGTTTCGGCACCAAAATGTTAGAGATTTGCTCACTCCAACTTATTTTGCAAGAACCACACAGGAGACAAGGCAAGTTCTTTTAGACACCTGCAGGTGGAGAGATCACTCGCTTCAGGAATGAAATCTGCCCTCCTTCCTGCACGTGGATATTTATTAAGAGAAACAGAGTGGGGGTATGGGTAGGCTGGCTAAAGCCCTTGTCCTCTAGTCTAAACATGTCAGGGGATGTTTTACGACCTTGAGATAAGGAGGACAAGGTAAGGTATTTATTACCTGTTGCGTTCCAACATAATCCTACGATAAAGATAACCTGGAAAACCCTAACACTAGTGCTGTGTTGCATTGGTGTGTGCATGAGGAGGCGGAGCTTCGCTACCGCCAGCTGACGCAAGAATATCAAGCGCTGCAACGAGCCTACGCGCTTCTCGCCCAGACCAGCGGAGGGGACTACGACGCCGAGAAGGAGATCAAGGTGGCGCCCCTTCCCGCAACCCCCGGCCGGGTCGCAGCCTCCCCGTTCTCACCCAGCCTCGGGTGTTCTCTGGTCTGAAAGGAGGAGGAGGAGCCTCCCTCCTCCTCCTTTCAGACCAGAGAAAAGCTGGTGGTAGAAATGGGTCACTATCAAAGCAGAGTAGCAGATCTGGAGTCAGCGCTGAAGCAACAAGGACAGGTAAGCTCATCAATGAGCACACCTTTTTCTCAGACAAAATAGCTACATTCTTCAGTCATTCATTCGTCTGGCATTACTGGACCAACCCCTCCCTGAACGTGGCTGGGAAAATGCGGAGAAAAGCAAATGTCATTTTCCAGTCAAACAAAGAATTTGTGGATGAAAATGACACAACATTCCAAAGCTGTCCACGCGTTTGTCTCTTCTAGAATGTCAAGTGGGTGGAGGAGAAGCAGCTGCTGCGTCAGAGCAATCAGCAGTTGGCCGAAAAGGTGATGGAAAGAAAGGCGCTGGGCGGAGTCGCTTGGCGTCACACCCGTCGGGAAGCCCCGCAGATGAGGTCTGACTGTCTTTTCAGGTCAGGCGGATGGAGGCGGAAGAAGCGCGTCTGAAAGAGCACATCCAGGATATCCGAGACCAAAACGAACTGCTTGAGTTCCGCATCCTGGAGCTGGAGGTGGGAAGACTCGCACAAGCGTGTTGAGGCCAGAGATGTGACAGACGGACGGACGGACGGATGCATGCCTCTGCCTTTCAGGAGAGGGAATGGCGCTCCCCCGTCTTGAAGTTTCTGCAAGTCCGTTTCCCAGACAGCCTCAGCCCTTTGCAGATCTACTGCGAGGCCGAGGGCGTGAGCGTACGTAAGGCGTCCCTCGCAACCCTAACCTTAACCCGAGGTCCCAGAACACCTTACATTGCTCCTTGCGCCTTTCCCCCGGACATCGTCATCAGTGATCTGATGAAGAAGCTGGACATCCTGGGCGATAACGCCGTAAGTGTATGTCGAACTCCTTATGTTCGCACTCCACGAGACTCGGCGGCTCAAATGTGACTTTTGGAAGGCTTTGCGCTGAAAGAAGCTTGTTGACGCTGTGCCTTTGGGCTCTTGCAGAATCTCACCAACGAGGAGCAGGTGGTCGTGATTCACGCCAGGACCCTTCTCACCCTAGCCGAGAAGGTAACGGGCACGTCCACGCACGCTCTCGCATTCTGCTTATGTGACAGCAGCCTTTCCTCAGTGGTTAGAATACATCAAAGTGACCAAGTCAGCACTTCAACAGTAGATGTTGGACATTGAAAGTGAGAAGGTAGACAGACACGCGACATCAGCCAAGGGGAACTCCGGCAATGTGCCCCAACAATTCTGACCTTGAGCTGTGCTAGGATATGTTCTGTAAGCAGAAGGGCTACCTGGATGAAGAGTTGGACTTCAGGAAGCGTTCCATGGACCAGGCTCATAAGGTAAGCCGCCCTCAAATCTCCCGCCGGACCACTGATGGACGAGGATTGCGGCCCAGAGGATCCTGGAGCTGGAGGCCATATTGTACGAGGCGCTACCGCAGCGGGACTGGCCCGCCACGGACGGCGAAAAAGCCAGCCACGCTGGCGTGAATGACGTGCTGACGCCGGATCAGAGAGAAGAGCTTAGGAGCGCCGTGGACCAATGGAAGCGAGCCCTGATGTGCGAGTTAAGGGAGCGCGACGCTTGCATCCTCCAAGAGAGAATGGATCTGCTGCACAGCGCGCAACAGGTAAGGGCCCAAAGCCAGCCCGGCACTTACTTGCACGCTTACTGGCTTTTGAAGGCCGCTTTCCATTTCTCCGTCCTAGAGGAACAAAGAGCTGAAAGAATTCATCGAAGCTCAGAAGAGACAAATCAAACAATTGGAGGAGAAGTTTCTGTTTCTCTTTCTATTCTTCTCCTTGGCCTTCATTCTGTGGCCCTAACACCAGCTGGTGAGTGAGCTCCAGCGGCACCGCACTCGACACTTCCGATACACCGCCAGCCGGTCTCAGACGTTGGCAGACGCTCCGATGCCGACGTATACCCCCCGCCACAGTGACAGAGGCACCGCGTCACACCGGCGCTCATCCAATCAGAAGGCAGGAAAGGCAAATTCACATGCAGGGCACTCTTGAACCAGAAGAGAGCGCCACAAAAAACGGTTGTTGCCCCAAACGCGCACTAAAAAGGGTCAGAATAACAAGAGTCCCACCGGCCAGCCGGGGCCACCCGTCCATCCATTTCTTCAGGGGGGAAAAAAATTGGAGTCACCGGTGAGTACATTTTGCATTTAGCTCTGCTTTTCTGCTTCTGTCTTCAAGTGTGTGGCATCCTGCGACCAAAGATTCAGCCAACCCCAAAGCGGTTGACCTCAACGTCCCACCACCATGCCGACCAGAGCAGGTGACGTGATGCTTTGGACATCCTTCCGTCTCAGATGCCCAAAAGTACTCTTTGCCACATCTGCGGCAATACGGTGTCTTTTCAAAGGTGCAAATAAATCCAGCGTGGGCGGAACACGCACTGTTAGAGATTTGCTCACTCCAACTTATTTTGCAAGAACCAAACAGAAGACAAGCAAGTTCTTTTAGACACCTGCAGGTGGAGAGTCCATTCGTCGCTGTCTGAACAGCGATTATCGAATGAAGTCTAAAAATCTCCTCCCTGCAAGGGCATATTTATTAGGAGGAACAGAGTGGGGGTGAGTGGACAGGTTTGGTGAACCCCCGGGCTCTGATAAGATCAGAGCAGGGGGTGTTTTACACTGTTGTGGGAAACAGAACAACTTTGATTGCTTCCCCTGCAGCTGGTCAATCAAGCAGAGGAAGCAACCACTTCATCTTACTCTGCATTGTGAGGGCAAGACGTGATTGATTTAATCATTACATTGTGAGGGCAAGACAAGATTGATTTAATCATTACAGTCTACATTCCAACATAATCCTACGATAAAGATAACCTGGAAAACCCTAACATCTCCCTCCTGTTTTATCATATGATTATGCCACCCCAAACAACAACGATAAGCAAGAAGAAAAAAAAAAACACATATATATATATATATATATATATATATATATATATATATATATATATACACGTATAATGAAGAAAGTAGAATGGTAAAAATAAAAACAACAAACAATGATAGCAACACTTTCCAGTGAAGATGAGGCATTACCTCAATACCCCAGATCAAACTTATTGTGTAAGCGAAAAACCTGCTGGCCAGATGTCATTAGCAGGAAAATTCTTACACGGCCCCGTTGCCACAGGCGACCAGAATGCTATCAATAAAAAAGAAAAAGAAAAACACAGAAACAGTACATCTGAGGGAAGAGCGCAAGGACAACTTTGTCTCCGACGGACCATACTTTATGGTCATCTGGAACGTTCGCACCCCAGACAGGGTCATGAGGGTCAAAGGTTGCAACTGCTCTGCGTCGAGTCCAGAAGAGTTGTGTGCTCCTGTCAGCTGATGATGCCATATCCTGTAGGTGTGGTCTGTCACCCACACTGGTGCACACACTCCTGTCCAGTTGGCGGGCAGCATCGGATAAACCTTGTGACCACAAAGCCACCAGCCATTCTGTATGAAGTATGTTCCGTTTGATGGTGTAGCCATGTTGGTTGGAGAGCCCTGACCACCTGAAATGGCTCTCTTATCTTGACACTCATCGGTGATGTCCAGAGCTCCCATCCAGTTTCCTCCTGGAGAGCAGTCGTCGTTAATGCAGACGTGGGTCTTGTTACCTTGGATGTAACATGTGTAATTCACTCCAGCTGGTCTCTCTGTGTAGGCCACTTGTGGTATTGTTCGTCCTTTAACAGTCACATTGAGATTTGCCCAGAAGTGTTCATCATAGGCACCGTCTGCAAGTCCAGAGTGGGATGGGTCGGCATCACTGATTGTGACTGCTCGGCGTTGATATCCAACTCCTCCCATGGATGCCATACGTTTCGCTTCAGTGACATTCATTGCTCTGGCCTCCAAGCGAACTTGCGTGGAGGAAGGGGGGAGTTTCGAACACGCATAGCACGCCTCCTGTGTGTGAGCTCTCACAGTGAACCTGAGGGTTGTCCACCTGTGAGGGGGAGAGATCAGGCGGCAGTAAATTTGCATTGGACACATCTTTCAGTTTGAGCGTCCTGATTAGATAATCTGCCCAGGACTGCTCTTCATCTGTTGCTTGCAACTCTCGTAGTCAATTGTAGTGCCCATTTAACTGGCAAACAGGAGTTTTTTTTGTTTTTTTTGTTTTTTTTTTTGTTTGTTTTTTGTTTTGTTTTGTTTTTTTTTTGAAACAAGCTCTACAAAAAAAAATGTTTGTTTTGTTTTGAAAATATTTTGAATATGAATCAAATCCATATGTTGTATAAAGCTGACTGACCTGCCCCACTATCCCTCCTCTTGAGCCATGTGACGCGCACCATGGCTCAATATTGCAGCCCATTTGCATAGGTTCTTTGGTAGGGTAGGTCATTTATAGATGCCCTTCTCTAATCTTGCCCCTGTTTTGACAACTAGCTTAGCAAGTAAATGGATGGCCTCCCCGAATGGGGAGCGACTCAGCTAGCAAATGATTAGACATTTTCACTTTGTTGTAGTTTCTTTAGTTACTTTTCAATCGTTTTCTCATTGTTTATCACAAGAATCTTAGAAATTTGAATACAAATCAAAACGTATGTTTTATTTTACTCAATTGTATGATTTAGAGAATCCATATGTAGTAAAGTTTTGTAGTACTACATATGATTTCATCATCATTTAGTTTGACTTTCTTTCCAAAACGCTTCTTAATTTCTCAGTTCACACATCTTCTACATGTGTTACTGGTTCTCCATTTTTTTTCTAGTTAATTATCAATCCAAAAGTTACGTGTTTCTTTCTAACATTCAACCTGCTCAAAATCATTCTTTCATCAAAGTCGCTCTACTAATTTTCCATAGTAGTCGCCAACGACTTCAACCATTCAACCTTTCATTCAGGCAATCATTCATCAATGCTCATCATATGTATCTCACACAGTCTCCAAAAAGGAGTCTTCCTATCACATTGGTCCCAATTCATCCAAGCTCACCACACAACATTCATATATCATTTTCAACTCAGGTTTCCTGGTAGAACAATCCACCAATTCAAAAAAACTTAACTAAAACAAACAATTGGCAAATTAATCTGAATTTTTTCTTTGTTTTTAAATTTGAAGAACTCAATCTCTCAGATTTAGCTTGCAATTAGAATTTTGCATAATCTTATAACACAACCAATCAATTATTCCTATTAAATGTAGCGTTGCAAAATCTTAAATTCACAATTTAGCTTCTTCCAATTCCTGAAAGCATGTTCTGTCATTTTTTTTTTTTTTTTTTTTTTTTTTCTTCGAATTTCTCATGTGGGCTCGACACTTAACATGCACTAATGTGGATTAGTTTCTGCTTGCAAACAGATTTCTCTCTTTTTCCTCTCATTTTTATCTTTCAAAATCATTTCTGTTCTGCGGTGCAAATTGGATAGACCACAGTCTAGCAAAAATTTTTTTTTTTTTTTTTTTTTTTTTTATACTAAAACTTTAGCCAATGTTCATCATTTTAACATACGCACACACATGCACAGCTCTCGCACGCAAAAGGTAGTTCCCAGCACCAATGATTCGTCACAGGCTGGCCATTTCCTGTGGTCGATCATGAGCTGGTCCCTCCCATGCACACGAGGACAGCACATTCTAATTTTATTTATTTATCTTCTAGAAGCAAGTTGCATTTCTTTACCACTTGAACTCTCAACTTCCTTTCTACTCCATACTTTCTCTTCCACTTCGGCATATATTGCATACAATTAAGAAATCTACTTGCCATGAACTTCTCGTTTTAAAGAAGAGCAGAGCAAGAGATTTACCGTTTTTATTTCCCATATTAATTCTAGTAGTTTTAGGTTATACAATCTCTTTGTCTCAAAAATATTATTATTATTATTATTACTATTATTACTTATTTATTTCTTTAACTATTGCTTTGAGGATCCTCAATGCAGGTTTAAATTGACCTTTCAACAAATTACTAGCCTGTTTTTTTGCCATGGATCAACGCTAGAACTGCTTCTTAGTCAATTTATCCTACCAGTCACACACTCAATCACACTAACTCCAGCGCTTTTTTAGGCCTCATGGCTCGGACAAACCAAAGCCGTATCTCATAGCTCGGATAAACCAAAGCCGAATCTCATAGCTCGGACAAACCAAAGCCGAATCTCATAGCTCGGACAAACCAAAGCCGAATCTCATAGCTCGGACAAACCAAAGCCGAATCTCATAGCTCGGACAAACCAAAGCCGTATCTTTAGCGCTTTAACTTACTTGTCCCCTGGTTCATTGCACCGCCGGATCCCGTCAATCCACCTCTGTCAGACGAAGGCAGACCTAAGATGCTGGCCCAGCGAAGAATTCTCTTCCCAGGACTTTCTTTTCCAGGTCCTCCTAATGGACGCTGGCTTGTCGACAATGCAGCACGTCCTCCTTCGCCGGTCAGATGGTGGGTATGAGGATCCCGGGTCACGGCACCAAAATGTTAGAGATTTGCTCACTCCAACTTATTTTGCAAGAACCAAACAGAAGACAAGCAAGTTCTTTTAGACACCTGCAGGTGGAGAGTCCATTCGTCGCTGTCTGAACAGCGATTATCGAATGAAGTCTAAAAATCTCCTCCCTGCAAGGGCATATTTATTAGGAGGAACAGAGTGGGGGTGAGTGGACAGGTTTGGTGAACCCCCGGGCTCTGATAAGATCAGAGCAGGGGGTGTTTTACACTGTTGTGGGAAACAGAACAACTTTGATTGCTTCCCCTGCAGCTGGTCAATCAAGCAGAGGAAGCAACCACTTCATCTTACTCTGCATTGTGAGGGCAAGACGTGATTGATTTAATCATTACATTGTGAGGGCAAGACAAGATTGATTTAATCATTACAGTCTACATTCCAACATAATCCTACGATAAAGATAACCTGGAAAACCCTAACACGCACGTCTTCGTTTTTTCCCGCTTTGTTTGTGTGTGTGTGTGTGTGTGTGGGGGGGGGGGGGTTGTGCGTGTTGGCTTCACTTGAGTTCAATTTGGTATTTTGGTCAAAAGCGCATGTGGTGAAATTTCACAAAGTAGGATGGGCAAACACATTCCAGTAAACTATTAGTGTCAATTGGGCTCTCGAAATGGCAGGGAAAAGATGCACAGCAAAACGGAAATATGTAGATGAACACAGGACGTTTTTATCAGAGTGGGAAAGTTTCTATTTTTTGTTGAACGTGATGGCAAACCATTCTGCCTGATATGTCAGACCTCAGCGCATTTCAAAGATTCAAATCTTCAGCGCCATGCACTTCAGCTCACTCCATGGCTAACATTGATCAGGCGTCTACTGATCAAAACAGCGGTTACTATATGACGTCGCTACGTCGTGGTCAAGTGACGCAGACAAGACATCAATGGACGGACCTTCCTCCGAAATTAGAATCCGTGGGCAGAGTTAACTTGTTTAAAAGGGAGTGGGCAGAAGAAATATTTAATTTATTTAAATCTATTTTGAGTGCACACCATTATGCCAATGCATAACAACTGTAAATCTACTAAATGGAATGTCTGCTGTACGCGCACTTGCTCCTTTTTTTTCTGCTCCTCTTACTTATTTATTTATTGTTGTGTTATTTATTCATTATTTATTCAGCACGCTTTTGTTATACTTGTTTACTTGTTTGTCTGTTCATTGTTCTTCATGTCTTGTCACCGTGGGATAGGGGGGAACGAAATTTCGGTTTCTTTATGTGTCTTTGGCATGTGGAGAAATTGACAATAAAGCTGACTTTGACTTTGACTTTGAAAACAAAACAGCGGTTGCTATATGACATCTGCCACGTTGTGGTCACGTGACAGACGTGACGTCGATGGGCGAAACTTCCGCCGGAATTCAAATCCGCGGGGAGAGTTAACTTGTTTAAAAGGGAGTGGGCAGAAGAATTATTTAATTTATTCAAATCCATTTGGAGTGTGCGCCATTATGTCAATGCATAACAACTGTAAGTCTACTAAACAAAACAGCGGTTGCTATATGACGTCTGCCACGTCGTGGTCACGTGACGCGGATGTGACGTCGACGCCTACTTTAAATCCCACCGATCACAGGACCCCTCGGCTGCATAACCGCGCCCCCTTCCCAACCAATCGGATTTGCTATACGCGAAAACGACGCCAATGGGCGGGCTCTTCCGCCAGAATTTAAATCCGTGGGCGTGGCTCGCAACAGGAAGTAGGAAAATGTTGACAAAGACACAGCGGATGGTAACATACGACTAACGAGAGAAATATTTTTATTTTCTGCTTGCAACTGGACCGTCCAGAGTGTACACGGTAAGTACAACTCATCGTTTTTAAAAAGAAGTACTTTTGTTGCCCTGAAAAGCGAGTGAGTGTGGCGTTTGGGGGGAACGTCGAATTTCGACGATTATTTCGACTGGTCAACGGTTGTAAATGATTGCGTTGATTAAAAACTTTATTTAACTCTACTCTTAACTTTGCCGTTTCAGATATGCGGGTATTACACCGCGGAAATGACGTCAATAGGCTGAACTGTCACCAAAATTCAAATCTGTGGGCGCAATGGCCTTGAGCGAGACAACGGATACAAACACGACGACTATCAACAGAAATATCTTTATTTTCTGCTTGCAAGTGGACCGTCTAGAGCACATATGTCAGAGTCAAGGCCCGCGGGCCACATCCGGCCCGCGAGAAGGTTTTGTACGGCCCCTGGGATGATCTTGATTTATTATTAGAACCGGCCCGCAGACCGCAGCAAGCCGGCAGCCCGCAGATCTTTCACACGCACCAATACTATATTTTCCCACAATGCAACGCTGAAGCACCGAGCAGTAGGCTGCTTGATTTCAGTGTTTATTAGCAAAGCAGTCGTCAGCATAACTGTAAAATTAACCCTCAGATACCCATCATAAATGGCAAAAAGGAAGGTGGACACTGAGAACCGGGGGTTTCAAACAAGGTGGGAGTCGGAGTATATGTTCGCGGAGGTAGCTGGAAAATCTGTGTGTCTTCTGTGTGGAGAAAGTGTGGCGGTACTGAAAGAGTATTATCTGAGACATTATGAAACGGAACACGCGGACAAAAACAAGAATATAGACATGGAACAAAGGCTACAGAAGGCCGAGGAATTAAAACGAGGCCTCAAATCTCGACAGGCTCTGTTCTAAAAAGCCAAAACACAAGGCTAGGCTGCTGTCAAGGCCAGTTTTATTTTGGCAGAAGAGATCGCTAAATTAGCCCGGCCATTTAAGGAGGGGGATTTCATCAAAAACTGTCTGATTAAAGTTTGTGTTTTTACTCAGTTCAAGTTTAAAAGTTAAAGTTTAATATTTTTTTCACTGCATGTTACTTATCCTTGAGGAAAGTGTTGTTTTTGATTAACAGATTTCTGCACTTTATTTTATTGTATTTCAATCCAATTATATTTTTAAAATATTTCAGTTGAGTGGATAATAGAAAATTGCTATTATTTTTTTCTTTGAAGTAAATTTAGCTCACTTTTGCTAAAATAGAAAATATAGGTTACTGGTGGTGCCTTGAATAATACAGGTTTCTTTCATTTAATGTTCATGTTATGGGGATTTTTATATAAAGGAAATTTGTCTTTTCTGTCTGTTGAAAATTAAAGATTATTGACAAAGCCATAAGAAAATATTGCTTTATTTATCTGATCATATTGGAATATATTTGTTAGGTTTTCAGTAGGTTCAATTAGGTTCACTAGACTACATGCGTCATTTAAAAAAAAAAATTCAATGAACATTCGATCAGTCCGGCCCTCGGCTTGTAGCTAAATTTTTTATTGGGCCCTCCGTCCATTTGACTTTGACACCCCTGGTCTACAACTCTACGGTAAGTACAACTCATTGTGTTTAAAAATATTTACGTTTGTGTAGTTTGCGTTGCGTTACATCTGTGAATGTTGGTTGAGGCTAAATGTTAATGTTCAATTTCCTTCCTTTAGGTTCCACGGTGTTTGTTGGCTGTAAGTTTTCCACTGCAAGAAGAGGCTCGTATCATTGACCAGGAGCGAGCTACAAGTATCATTGACCAGGAGCGAGCTACAATGGTGAGTAGCCATAACATTCATGTTAAACACTTCCTATTTCATGTCTAACAGTACTTGATTTAACAAATAACCATAAATAAATACAGTGTGGGCACTGAAGTTAACATATGTGATTATACTGCCTAATCCGTCACCGAGTATATTGTTGCAAAGTAATAAAAGATCCAAAGTTGTAATTCAGAATAGTTTTCAAAAGAAGGCCATTAGAATTATATACAAGTCTGATTACCCTGAACATAATAACAAGCTATTAATTAAATCACAAATTCTTCAACTCAAAGATTTGGTAGATTATCAGACAAATAATGTCTAACAGTAATTGATTTAACACATCACGATAAGTAGATTGAGTGTGGGCACTCTCAAGTTAACATATGTGATTATACTGCCTAATCTGTTACAGAGTATGTTGTTGCCAAGTAATGTAGAATAGATCCAAAGTAGTAATCCAGAATAGTTTTGAAAAGGCCATTAGAATAATAAACAAATCTGATTACCTTGAACATAGTAACAAGCTAAGTGTTTAATATGTCCTATGAAGTCAAAATTGGGCACCATCATGTGGTGAAATTTGGAATTGCATCACATCCAATTTTGCCTGGGAACAAACAGATTAAATAAATCTTAGTTTTGAATAAGCCACTCCTTCTCAAACAAGTAAACTCTGCCCATTTTGCGCAGTAGATGTTCTGTTAATATCTAGTATTTATACAAAGTCATAATTTAAATTGCTTTCAACCTTCATTCATCGGTTCAACCAACATTACTCGCTCTTATTACCAATTTGTATTGATTTAACTAAGCGTTTAATACTTCCTATCAGGTCTCAAGTCAAGATTTGGCAAAATACAATTTCAGCAAATCCAATTTTGCCAGGGAACAAAAATAGATTAAATAAACTAAATAAGTCTTCTTCCCATTAAATACATCAGAAAAGTTTGTCTTGTAACCAGTCCTCTTCAAACAAGTAAAGTCTGCCCATTTTGTGCCGTAGATTTTGTGTCTATGCCTAGTATTTATAAAAAATCATAATTTAAACGACTTCTTTCCTTCATTCACTTTGGAAATTTGGAATTGCAGCAAATCGAATTTTGCCAGGGAACAAAAATAGATCAATTAAACTAAATAAGTCTTCTTCCCATTAAATAAATTATAAAAGTATGTCTTGTAACCAGTCCTTTTCAAACAAGTAAAGTCTGCCCATTTTGTGCCGTAGATTTTGTGTTTATGCCTAGTATTTATACAAAATCATAATTTAAAGGACTTCATTCCTTCATTCACTTTGGAAATTTGGAATTGCAGCACATAAAATTTTGCCTGGGAAGAAAAGTAGATTAAATAAATTTAATAAGTCTTACTACTTCCCATTAAATAAATTAAATATGTCTTACTTGTTCCCACTCCTTTTCAAAAAAGTAGTTTAAAACGAGGGCCCTTCACTCAACCTTTAACCTCAACCCCGCACGTCACATTGTGTTGTATCTGTGAATGTTGGTTGTGGCCAAATGATAGTTTTCTTTCATTCGTTTAGGTTCCAAGAAAACTTGATGTAACTCTACTTTTAACTGCCGTTTCAGATAAGCGGGTATTACGTCGCAGTCATGTGCCGCGGATATGACGTAATTGGCGGAACGTCCGCCAAAATTCAAATCTGTTGGCGCGATGGCCGTGAGCCACTGAGCAACGACGATTATCAACAGAAATATCTTTATTTTCTGCTTGCAACTGGACCGTCTAGAGCGTACACGGTAAGTAACACTCATTGTGTTTAAGGAGATTTACGTTTGTGTAGTTTGACTAAAGTTGTCGATGTAGCTAGCGTTCACGGTAATAGCAACGTGTAGCTGAGGCGCTAACCCTAGCAGAAGTGTAGCCGCGTTGCGTTGTACGTGTGAATATTGGTCGAGGCGAAGTGTTAATGTTTAATTTCATTCCTTTAGGTTCCACGGTGTTTGTTGGCTGCAAGTTTTCCACTGCAAGAAGAGGCTCGTATCATTGACCAGGAGCAATCTACAATTGTGAGTAACCATAACATTTATCTTAAACACTTCCTATTTCATGTCTAACAGTACTTGATTTAACAAATAACCATAAATAAATACAGTGTGGGCACTGAAGTTAACATATGTGATTATACTGCCTAATCTGTCACCGAGTATATTGTTGCAAAGTAATATAAGATCCAAAGTTGTAATTCAGAATAGTTTTCAAAAGAAGGCCATTAGAATTATATACAAGTCTGATTACCCTGAACATAATAGCAAGCCGTTAATTAAATCACAAATTCTTCAATTCAAAGATTTGGTAGATTATCAGACAAATAATGTCTAACAGTAATTGATTTAACACATCACGATAAGTAGATTGAGTGTGGGCACTCTCAAGTTAACATATGTGATTATACTGCCTAATCTGTTACAGAGTATGTTGTTGCCGAGTAATGTAGAATAGATCCAAAGTAGTAATCCAGAATAGTTTTGAAAAGGCCATTAGAATAATAAACAAATATGATTACCTTGAACATAATAACAAGCTAAGTGTTTAATATGTCCTATGAAGTCAAAATTGGGCACCATCATGTGGTGAAATTTGGAATTGCATCACATCCAATTTTGCCTGGGAACACACAGATTAAATAAATCTTAGTTTTGAATAAGCCACTCCTTCTCAAACAAGTAAACTCTGCCACTGGAGGCAGGCAGTGTCTGTCTGTTGAGGTTTTCACCTTGTTCTTCTCCTGCTGAAGTTCTAACTGGACGTCCATCAGTTTGGCTCTCAGCTCGTCATTGGCGGCCTGAAGGGTGCCCGTTCACTCCGCCTCGGCCCGCCCTGCCGGAGCTCGTTTGGACATCTCTTACTCGAGTCTCGCCCGGTCGTCAGTCAGAGATCACAACATTTGTACCTGGAGAGCACAAACGCAGTGCTGTTTTCCACTGGCTTCGGACTCAACTTCAATCGGTACCGTAACTTACAACATCGTAAACATAGATCTAGCTTGACTTATTCATTGAATAAATGCATTTAGTTCTTCAAAACTGCATCACGCAACATAGCGTGACCGAGACGGCCGTTATCCACCTGCGTGAAGTTATTTGGTGAAATGAATGAGATGTTTATGACACCATCGTTCTGTCTCTATGTAGATGAAGGGAAATAATCGATTGCTGAAGGTCCAAAGGTGTTGTGATAAACAAACATTTTAGTGATTAGTGACATATTTGTGATAAACATATTAGGCAGGATAATCACATATGTTAACTTGACTGCCCACACTGTATTTATTTATGGTTATTTGTTAAATCGAGTACTGTTAGACGTGAAATAGGAAGTGTTTCACATAAATGGACGACGAAAGGGGTACTCACCATTGTAGCTCCTGCTGGTCAATGATACGAGCCTCTTCTTGCAGTGGAAAACATACAGCCAACAAACACCATGGAACCTAAAGGAATGAAATTAAACATTAACATTTAGCCTCAACCAACATTCACAAACGTAAATATTTTTAAACACAATGAGTTGTACTTACCGTGTACGCTCTAGACGGTCCACTTGCAAGCAGAAAATAAAGATATTTCTGTTGATAATCGTCGTGTTTGTATCTGTTGTCTCGCTCAAGGCCATTGCGCCCACAGATTTGAATTTTGGCGAGAGTTCAGCCTATTGACGTCATTTCCGCGGTGTAATACCCGCATATCTGAAACGGCAAAGTTAAGAGTAGAGTTAACGTTTTTAATCAACGCAATCATTTACAACCGTTGACCAGTCGAAATAATCGTCGAAATTTGGCGTCTGTGGCTGGAAGCAGACGCCGAGTTCGACGTTCCTCCCAAACGCCACACTCCCTCGCTTTTCAGGGCTACACAAAAAAAAACATATTTTTCAAAACAATGAGTTGTAATTACCTGTACGCTCTAGACGGTCAAGTTGCAAGCTGAAAACAAAAATATTTGTCTTGTTAGTCGTCGTGTTACTAACCGCTGTGTCTTGTTTGCCAGCATTGCCGCTTTCCTACTTCCTGTTGCAAGTCACGCCCACGGATTATACTTTTGCCGTGAGTTCCGCCTATTGACGTCATGTCCGCGTCACATGACTGCGACATAATATTATCTAAAACTGTTTGTGCGGTATTGTGTTGTTTTGTGCGGTATTGTGTTATTCTGTGCGGCGTCGTGTTGTTCTGTGCGGCGTCGTGTTGTTCAGTGCGGCATCGTGTTGTTCAGTACGGCATGGTGTAGTTCAGTGCTGCATGGTGTTGTTCAGTGCGGCATGGTGTTGTTCAGTGCGGCATGGTGTTGTTAAGTGCAGCATGGTGTTGTTCAGTGCGGCATGGTGTAGTTCAGTGCGGCATGGTGTTGTTCAGTGCGGCATGGTGTTGTTCAGTGCGGCATGGTGCTGTTCAGTGCGGCATGGTGTTGTTCAGTGCAGCATGGTGTTGTTAAGTGCGGCATGGTGTTGTTAAGTGCGGCATGGTGTAGTTCAGTGCGGCATGGTGTAATTCAGTGCGGCATGGTGTTGTTCAGTGCGGCATGGTGTTGTTCAGTGCGGGATGGTGTTGTTCCGTGCGGTATCATGTTGTTCAGTGCGGTATCGTGTTGTTCAGTGCAGTATCGTTGTGTTGTCCGTATTGTGTTGTGTTGTTAGTAATGTGTTGTGTTGTTCGTATTGTGTTGTGTTGTTCGTATTGTGTTGTGTTGTTCGTATTGTGTTGTGTTGTTCGTATTGTGTTGTGTTGTTCATATTGTGTTGTTCGTATTGTGTTGAGTTGTTCGTATTGTGTTGTGTTGTTCGGATTGTGTTGCCTTTAACACTTAGCCTCTAACACTTAGCCTCTAACACTTAGCCTCTAGCACCTAGAAGGTAAATAAATAGGAAGCAAGTGTCACGTGCTGGTGCCACCTGCGACGGGACCACGCCCCCCCTGTCAGTGGAATCACCGTCACCTGCCACGGGTTCATGGACAGCGCTATATCAGCGCCGCAAGCGCAGAACCGAGTGCCAGTCTGTCCCTTGATGCTGCTTCGCTCATCAGTCCCGGAGAAACTTGACTCGCTTGACTATTCGAAACCCCCGCAGAACCGTTTGTCCTCTCCAGCCCAATCGCCGCTCCAGCGCCGGCTGTTCCCATCATCCCCTTCCAATAAAGTCCGTCGTCACGCACTTGGCTGTACTGTCCGATCCTTAACAGTACAGACTGGCCAACACTATGCAGTCAGCGAACGACGAGACGGCATTGAGCCGACTGGAGCGAGCCGAGACCGCCATCAGCAACCTGTCCGCCGACATCCGGAACCTGATCGAGGTTGGTCAGCAACAACAGCTGCAGCAGCAGGAGATGGCCCAAGCCCTCCAGAGACTGTCGGTGGCTGCGTCCCCGGCTGTCACAGCACCCCAGCACCGCCCGTCTGCCGAGGCCAGGAGGCTCGTGGACGTCCCGGAGCCCCGCCTCGGCAACATCGAGAAGTTCAACGGCGATCCCAAGCACGTGAGGGCGTTTGTGACCAACTGTCGCATAATGTTCAGCCTCCAGCCCATCACGTTTGCGTCAGAATCAGCCAAGGTCGGGTTCGTTCTAACCCACCTCACGGGCGAGGCGCGGCTATGGGGTTTGGCAGAGTATGAAAGGATGGCCCCGGCATGCGATTCCTTCGACGCCTTCGCAGAGGAATTGCTCTGCCTGTTCGACCTGGGATCCGCCGCCGAAGACGCCGCCGAGGAACTGGCGACGCTGCGTCAAGGTAGCCGATCGGTCGCGGAGTACGCCCTTAAGTTCCAGACGTTGGCCGGCAGCAGCGGATGGAACGCGCCAGCGCTCGTTAGCACATTCCTAAACGGCCTCGCCGAGTATATGAAAGACGAACTGGTGTCTTACGATCGCCTGCGAACCCTGAAGGGCGCGATGGACTTGGCGGCCCGAGTAGACCGGCGGATCCGGACGCGGCGGCGCGATCGGGAGAGGAGGTCCCCGCGGAATCCGCGTGGCCACATTCCTCCGTCTGCTGGGGACCCGTCAACCACACCACCCGCCGAGCCCATGGATCTGGGAGGGGCTTGGGTTCCCTCGGAGGAGCACCGTCGACGCCTCTCGCTGGGCTTGTGTTTTTACTGTGGGGAGGGGGGCCATCGGGTGGCGGGGTGCCCGTTAAAAGGCCGGAGCTCACGCGGCGTCGGGGGATCCGCGTGAGCTCGACCAGCACCGGCTCTCCCAGTCCCAGCACGCTCACGCTACAGGCACGTGTCCAGCTTGCGGCGGGCGACCAGAACGTGGCGGCCTTGGTGGATTCCGGCGCGGAGGGGAACATCATGGACATTAGCCTGGCGCGTCAGTGGGGTGTCGGCTTCCTCCCGCTGAGCCCGTCCATTCCCGCGCGTGCCATTGATGGCCGTCTGATTGGCGAGGTGGCTTTTGTGACGGAACCGGTTAAGGTAATGCTCTCCGGCAATCACCACGAGACCATCCAGTTTTTTCTTCTTTCCCTCCTAGGACAGCAGCTCATCCTGGGGCACCCTTGGTTGCGGCAGCACAACCCGGTGCTGGACTGGGAGGTGGGGGTGGTACGGCAGTGGAGCGAACGCTGCCATCGAGTGTGCCTGAAGGCGGCCACCAGCCCACTCGGCAGAGCCCTGCCCAGGTACAGTCCCGACATCTCCAATGTCCCAGCAGTTTATCACGAACTCAAGGAGGTTTTAAGTAAAGCCAGGGCCGCTTCTCTTCCTCCACACCGGTCCTACGATTGCGCCATCGACCTGTTGCCCGGCACCTTCCCTCCCAAGGGACGCGTCTAGTCCCTGTCCGCTCCTGAGCGCCGGGCTATGGAGGAATACATCCGGGAGTCCCTGGCAGCCGGTATCATACGGCCGTCCTCTTCACCTGCGGGAGCGGGGTTTTTCTTCGTGAAGAAGAAGGAGGGCACGCTCCGCCCGTGTATCGACTACCGGGGAATAAACGAGATCACCGTAAAGAACCGATACCCTCTGCCTCTTCTTTCTTCCGCCTTTGAGAGCCTTCAGGGTGCCACCATCTTCACAAAGCTGGATCTTCGCAACGCCTACCACCTGATCCGCATCCGGGAGGGAGACGAGTGGAAGACGGCTTTCAACACCCCGAGCGGACACTACGAGTACTTGGTGGTTCCGTTTGGGCTCACCAACGCCCCAGCAGTTTTCCAGTCCCTGATAAACGACGTGTTACGAGACATGCTGGACAAATTTGTGTTCGTTTATTTGGACGACATCCTCATCTTCTCCCGCTCGCTTCCTGAGCACATCAAGCATGTTTGGGCGGTGCTGCGACGCCTCCTAGAGAATTCGCTCTACGTGAAGGCAGAGAAGTGCGAGTTCCACGCCTCCTCTGTCAAATTCCTCGGCTACGTGGTGCGTGAGGGATCCATCGAAATGGACCCTGGGAAGGTGGAGGCGGTCACGTCATGGCCTGTTCCCGAGACACGCAAGCGGCTGCAACAATTCTTAGGTTTCGCGAACTTTTAGCGACGTTTTATCCGTGGATACAGCACGGTGGCCGCGCCACTCACCGCCCTTACCAGCCCCGCCTCCCCATACAAATGGACAGAACAGGGGGAACAGGCATTTCAGGAGCTTAAGAGGAGGTTCACATCCGCTCCCATCCTCAGAGTTCCCGATCCCGACAGACAGTTCGTGGTCGAAGTGGACGCCTCGGACGTGGGTGTCGAGGCGGTGTTGTCTCAACGTAGCCGCCAAGACGATCGTCTCCATCCGTGTGCCTTCTTTTCTCGCCGTTTGTCAGCCTCAGAAAGGAAGTATGACATCGGTAATCGTGAGCTCCTCGCCGTCAAGTTGGCTTTGGAGGAGTGGCGACATTGGCTGGAGGGCGCCACCACTCCGTTCATTGTCTGGACCGACCACCGCAACTTGGAGTATCTGAGATCGGCCAAGAGACTGAACGCGAGACAAGCACGGTGGGCTCTGTTCTTTGACCGGTTTGAGTTCTCTCTTTCCTACAGACCGGGTTCCCGTAACGCGAAGGCGGACGCCCTGTCGCGTTTGTTTCCTGGTGGGGAGGAGGGACAGGGTCCGCCTCCCACTATCCTCCCGAGCTCGGTTCGGGTGGCGGCTCTCACATGGGAGATCGAACGCCAAGTGGAAACCGCATCACGCGATCAACCCGGCCCCAGCAACTGCCCGGAGGGTCGCCTGTTCGTCCCTGAAGGCCTGCGATTGGCCGTGCTGCAATGGGCGCACGACTCACGCCTGGCCTGTCATCCCGGCGCTGCACGCACGAGGTACGTGGTGGCACAGCGTTTCTGGTGGCCCACCTGGCAAGTGGACACCAGCGATTACGTCAGAGCCTGCTCAATCTGTAACCGCTAAAAGACGTCTACTCGTCCTCCGGCCGGGCTGCTTCAACCCTTGCCGGTTCGCCAGCGTCCCTGGTCTCACCTGTCAATTGACTTTGTCACAGGCCTCCCCCCCTCAGAGGGAAACACGGTGGTCCTCACGGTGGTAGACCGTTTTAGCAAGATGACGCATTTCATCCCTCTGCCTAAGCTCCCATCTGCGAAGCAGACGGCGTCCATCATGGTGCGGGAGGTGTTTCGTCACCACGGTCTTCCACAAGACATCGTGTCAGACCGAGGACCTCAATTCGCGTCCACCTTCTGGATGGAGTTCTGCCGACTCCTCGACGCCACGGCCAGCCTCTCCTCGGGGTTTCACCCTCAGTCCAACGGTCAAGCGGAGCGCCTGAACCAGGAACTGGGCAGGGCTCTCCGATGCATGGCCGCCGGGGACCAGCGCGGGTGGGTTCAACAGCTTTCCTGGGTAGAGTATGCTCACAATTCCCTTCCCACCTCGGCCACGGGACTTTCGCCTTTCCACTGCGTCTTCGGGTACCAGCAACCCTTGTTCGCCCACCAGGAGCGTGGTGCGGCGTGCCCGTCGGCCCAGGCTTGTGTCCGCCGTTGTCATCGTGCCTGGGCGAGGGGCCGGGTCACTCTTCTCCGCTCTGTTTCAGGCTACGCCCGCCAGGCGAACAAGCACCGGACGCCGGCTCCGGAGTACAGAGTGGGGCAGCGTGTGTGGCTCTCGACGCGGGATTTGCCGCTGCGAGCGGGATCCCGCAAACTGGCGCCCCGCTTTGTTGGACCGTTCCCTATCCAGAAGGTGATTGGCCCGGCCGCAGTCCGTCTGCTCCTTCCAGACTCCATGAAGGTTCATCCCACGTTCCACGTGTCCCGTGTGCGGCCCATCCATGAGAGCGCGTTGGCGCCGGCGCCCGTTCCGCCGCCGCCGCCCCAGCTCGTCGATGGGGGCCCGGCTTACGCTGTCCGCTCCCTGCTCCGATCGCGGCGGCGTGGTCGGGGCCTACAATATCTCGTGGACTGGGAGGGTTATGACGACGCGCACCGCTCCTGGGTTCCGAGCCGCTGGATACTCGACCGTTCGCTCATCACGGAGTTCCATCGCTGTCATCCGGACCAACCGGGTCCTCGGCGCGGGCGCCCGAGGAGGGACGAGGGGACCAGGGGTGAGGGTCCGGGGAGGTCTTGCCCACCGGTACCGGGTTCTTCTGCCCCCGCGCCCGTCGAGCCTGCGTCTGGCGAGGTGTCGGACGTTTCAGCGGTGTGCTGACCCCTCCACCTGGCCGCCCGGGGTATTGCCTTCCATTTTTTTTGTTGTTGTTTTGTTGTTTTCGGTTCCTGGGGACGTCGGGAGCCGTCCCTTGTGGGGGGGGTTCTGTCACGTGCTGGTGCCACCTGCGACGGGACCACGCCCCCCCTGTCAGTGGAATCACCGTCACCTGCCACGGATTCATGGACAGCGCTATATCAGCGCTGCAAGCGCAGAACCGAGTGCCAGTCTGTCCCTTGATGCTGCTTCGCTCATCAGTCCCGGAGAAACTTGACTCGCTTGACTATTCGAAACCCCCGCAGAACCGTTTGTCCTCTCCAGCCCGATCGCCGCTCCAGCGCCGGCTGTTCCCCTCATCCCCTTCCAATAAAGTCCGTCGTCCCGCACTTGGCTGTACTGTCCGATCCTTAACAGGAAGGACTCACCGGTGACGTCTTTGCCCACGTCCAAGCGTTGTACTTTGTATTTTCATCCTTCTGACAGTGGAAAACATATAGCCAACAAACACCGTGGAACCTAAACGAATGAAAGAAAACTATCATTTGGCCACAACCAACATTCACAGATACAACACAATGTGACGTGCGGGGTTGAGGTTAAAGGTTGAGTGAAGGGCCCTCGTTTTAAACAACTTTTTTGAAAAGGATTGGGAACAAGTAAGACGTATTTAATTTATTTAATGGGAAGTAGTAAGAGCTATTGAATTTAATCTATGTATTATATTCTATTGTATTGTATTCTGTTGTATTCTTTTGGATTGTATTCACACTAACCCTACTAAAACTTCAGCCCACAAAAACTCGCCTCTGGCGCCTAGCCTCTGGCACTTAGCCTCTAACACTTAGCCTTTAACATTTAGCCTTTAACACTTAGCCTAGAAGGTGAATAAATAGGGTTAAAGGTTGAGTGAAGGGCCCTCGTTTTAAACTACTTTTTTGAAAAGGAGTGGGAACAAGTAAGACGTATTTAATTTATTTAATGGGAAGTAGTAAGACTTATTAAATTTATTTAATCTACTTTTCTTCCCAGGCAAAATTTGATGTGCTGCAATTCCAAATTTCCAAAGTGAATGAAGGAATGAAATCCTTTAAATTATGATTTTGTATAAATACTAGGCATAAACACAAAATCTACGGCACAAAATGGGCAGACTTTACTTGTTTGAAAATGACTGGTTACAAGACAGACTTCTTTAATTTATTCAATGGGAAGAAGACTTATTTAGTTTAATTGATCTATTTTTGTTCCCTGGCAAAATTCGATTTGCTGCAATTCCAAATTTCCAAAGTGAATGAAGGAAAGAAGTCGTTTAAATTATGATTTTTTATAAATACTAGGCATAGACACAAAATCTACGGCACAAAATGGGCAGACTTTACTTGTTTGAAGAGGACTGGTTACAAGACAAACTTTTCTGATGTATTTAATGGGAAGAAGACTTATTTAGTTTATTTAATCTATTTTTGTTCCCTGGCAAAATTGGATTTGCTGAAATTGTATTTTGCCAAATCTTGACTTGAGACCTGATAGGAAGTATTAAACGCTTAGTTAAATCGATACAAATTGGTAATAAGAGCGAGTAATGTTGGTTGAACCGATGAATGAAGGTTGAAAGCAATTTAAATTATGACTTTGTATAAATACTAGATATTAACAGAACATCTACTGCGCAAAATGGGCAGAGTTTACTTGTTTGAGAAGGAGTGGCTTATTCAAAACTAAGATTTATTTAATCTGTTTGTTCCCAGGCAAAATTGGATGTGATGCAATTCCAAATTTCACCACATGATGGTGCCCAATTTTGACTTCATAGGACATATTAAACACTTAGCTTGTTACTATGTTCAAGGTAATCAGATTTGTTTATTATTCTAATGGCCTTTTCAAAACTATTCTGGATTACTACTTTGGATCTATTCTACATTACTTGGCAACAACATACTCTGTAACAGATTAGGCAGTATAATCACATATGTTAACTTGAGAGTGCCCACACTCAATCTACTTATCGTGATGTGTTAAATCAATTACTGTTAGACATTATTTGTCTGATAATCTACCAAATCTTTGAGTTGAAGAATTTGTGATTTAATTAATAGCTTGTTATTATGTTCAGGGTAATCAGACTTGTATATAATTCTAATGGCCTTCTTTTGAAAACTATTCTGAATTACAACTTTGGATCTTTTATTACTTTGCAACAATATACTCGGTGACGGATTAGGCAGTATAATCACATATGTTAACTTCAGTGCCCACACTGTATTTATTTATGGTTATTTGTTAAATCAAGTACTGTTAGACATGAAATAGGAAGTGTTTAACATGAATGTTATGGCTACTCACCATTGTAGCTCGCTCCTGGTCAATGATACTTGTAGCTCGCTCCTGGTCAATGATACGAGCCTCTTCTTGCAGTGGAAAACTTACAGCCAACAAACACCGTGGAACCTAAAGGAAGGAAATTGAACATTAACATTTAGCCTCAACCAACATTCACAGATGTAACGCAACGCAAACTACACAAACGTAAATATTTTTAAACACAATGAGTTGTACTTACCGTGTACGCTCTAGACCAGGGGTGTCAAAGTCAAATGGACGGAGGGCCCAATAAAAAATTTAGCTACAAGCCGAGGGCCGGACTGATCGAATGTTCATTGAATTTTTTTTTTAAATGACGCATGTAGTCTAGTGAACCTAATTGAACCTACTGAAAACCTAACAAATATATTCCAATATGATCAGATAAATAAAGCAATATTTTCTTATGGCTTTGTCAATAATCTTTAATTTTCAACAGACAGAAAAGACAAATTTCCTTTATATAAAAATCCCCATAACATGAACATTAAATGAAAGAAACCTGTATTATTCAAGGCACCACCAGTAACCTATATTTTCTATTTTAGCAAAAGTGAGCTAAATTTACTTCAAAGAAAAAAATAATAGCAATTTTCTATTATCCACTCAACTGAAATATTTTAAAAATATAATTGGATTGAAATACAATAAAATAAAGTGCAGAAATCTGTTAATCAAAAACAACACTTTCCTCAAGGATAAGTAACATGCAGTGAAAAAAATATTAAACTTTAACTTTTAAACTTGAACTGAGTAAAAACACAAACTTTAATCAGACAGTTTTTGATGAAATCCCCCTCCTTAAATGGCCGGGCTAATTTAGCGATCTCTTCTGCCAAAATAAAACTGGCCTTGACAGCAGCCTAGCCTTGTGTTTTGGCTTTTTAGAACAGAGCCTGTCGAGATTTGAGGCCTCGTTTTAATTCCTCGGCCTTCTGTAGCCTTTGTTCCATGTCTATATTCTTGTTTTTGTCCGCGTGTTCCGTTTCATAATGTCTCAGATAATACTCTTTCAGTACCGCCACACTTTCTCCACACAGAAGACACACAGATTTTCCAGCTACCTCCGCGAACATATACTCCGACTCCCACCTTGTTTGAAACCCCCGGTTCTCAGTGTCCACCTTCCTTTTTGCCATTTATGATGGGTATCTGAGGGTTAATTTTACAGTTATGCTGACGACTGCTTTGCTAATAAACACTGAAATCAAGCAGCCTACTGCTCGGTGCTTCAGCGTTGCATTGTGGGAAAATATAGTATTGGTGCGTGTGAAAGATCTGCGGGCTGCCGGCTTGCTGCGGTCTGCGGGCCGGTTCTAATAATAAATCAAGATCATCCCAGGGGCCGTACAAAACCTTCTCGCGGGCCGGATGTGGCCCGCGGGCCTTGACTCTGACATATGTGCTCTAGACGGTCCACTTGCAAGCAGAAAATAAAGATATTTCTGTTGATAGTCGTCGTGTTTGTATCCGTTGTCTCGCTCAAGGCCATTGCGCCCACAGATTTGAATTTTGGTGACAGTTCAGCCTATTGACGTCATTTCCGCGGTGTAATACCCGCATATCTGAAACGGCAAAGTTAAGAGTAGAGTTAAATAAAGTTTTTAATCAACGCAATCATTTACAACCGTTGACCAGTCGAAATAATCGTCGAAATTCGACGTTCCCCCCCAAACGCCACACTCACTCGCTTTTCAGGGCAACAAAAGTACTTCTTTTTAAAAACGATGAGTTGTACTTACCGTGTACACTCTGGACGGTCCAGTTGCAAGCAGAAAATAAAAATATTTCTCTCGTTAGTCGTATGTTACCATCCGCTGTGTCTTTGTCAACATTTTCCTACTTCCTGTTGCGAGCCACGCCCACGGATTTAAATTCTGGCGGAAGAGCCCGCCCATTGGCGTCGTTTTCGCGTATAGCAAATCCGATTGGTTGGGAAGGGGGCGCGGTTATGCAGCCGAGGGGTCCTGTGATCGGTGGGATTTAAAGTAGGCGTCGACGTCACATCCGCGTCACGTGACCACGACGTGGCAGACGTCATATAGCAACCGCTGTTTTGTTTAGTAGACTTACAGTTGTTATGCATTGACATAATGGCGCACACTCCAAATGGATTTGAATAAATTAAATAATTCTTCTGCCCACTCCCTTTTAAACAAGTTAACTCTCCCCGCGGATTTGAATTCCGGCGGAAGTTTCGCCCATCGACGTCACGTCTGTCACGTGACCACAACGTGGCAGATGTCCTATAGCAACCGCTGTTTTGTTTTCAAAGTCAAAGTCAAAGTCAGCTTTATTGTCAATTTCTCCACATGCCAAAGACACATAAAGAAACCGAAATTTCGTTCCCCCCTATCCCACGGTGACAAGACATGAAGAACAATGAACAGACAAACAAGTAAACAAGTATAACAAAAGCGTGCTGAATAAATAATGAATAAATAACACAACAATAAATAAATAAGTAAGAGGAGCAGAAAAAAAAGGAGCAAGTGCGCGTACAGCAGACATTCCATTTAGTAGATTTACAGTTGTTATGCATTGGCATAATGGTGTGCACTCAAAATAGATTTAAATAAATTAAATATTTCTTCTGCCCACTCCCTTTTAAACAAGTTAACTCTGCCCACGGATTCTAATTTCGGAGGAAGGTCCGTCCATTGATGTCTTGTCTGCGTCACTTGACCACGACGTAGCGACGTCATATAGTAACCGCTGTTTTGATCAGTAGACTTAGTTATTATGCGTTGACATAATGGCGCACTGGTTAGCATGTCCACCTCTTAAGCATGATGTTGCGGGTTCGACGCCTGATCAATGTTAGCCATGGAGTGAGCTGAAGTGCATGGCGCTGAAGATTTGAATCTTTGAAATGCGCTGAGGTCTGACATATCAGGCAGAATGGTTTGCCATCACGTTCAACAAAAAATAGAAACTTTCCCACTCTGATAAAAACGTCCTGTGTTCATCTACATATTTCCGTTTTGCTGTGCATCTTTTCCCTGCCATTTCGAGAGCCCAATTGACACTAATAGTTTACTGGAATGTGTTTGCCCATCCTACTTTGTGGAATTTCACCACATGCGCTTTTGACCAAAATACCAAATTGAACTCAAGTGAAGCCAACACGCACAACCCCCCCCCCCCCACACACACACACACAAACAAAGCGGGAAAAAACGAAGACGTGCGTGTTAGGGTTTTCCAGGTTATCTTTATCGTAGGATTATGTTGGAATGTAGACTGTAATGATTAAATCAATCTTGTCTTGCCCTCACAATGTAATGATTAAATCAATCACGTCTTGCCCTCACAATGCAGAGTAAGATGAAGTGGTTGCTTCCTCTGCTTGATTGACCAGCTGCAGGGGAAGCAATCAAAGTTGTTCTGTTTCCCACAACAGTGTAAAACACCCCCTGCTCTGATCTTATCAGAGCCCGGGGGTTCACCAAACCTGTCCACTCACCCCCACTCTGTTCCTCCTAATAAATATGCCCTTGCAGGGAGGAGATTTTTAGACTTCATTCGATAATCGCTGTTCAGACAGCGACGAATGGACTCTCCACCTGCAGGTGTCTAAAAGAACTTGCTTGTCTTCTGTTTGGTTCTTGCAAAATAAGTTGGAGTGAGCAAATCTCTAACATTTTGGTGCCGTGACCCGGGATCCTCATACCCACCATCTGACCGGCGAAGGAGGACGTGCTGCATTGTCGACAAGCCAGCGTCCATTAGGAGGACCTGGAAAAGAAAGTCCTGGGAAGAGAATTCTTCGCTGGGCCAGCATCTTAGGTCTGCCTTCGTCTGACAGAGGTGGATTGACGGGATCCGGCGGTGCAATGAACCAGGGGACAAGTAAGTTAAAGCGCTAAAGATACGGCTTTGGTTTGTCCGAGCTATGAGATTCGGCTTTGGTTTGTCCGAGCTATGAGATTCGGCTTTGGTTTGTCCGAGCTATGAGATTCGGCTTTGGTTTGTCCGAGCTATGAGATTCGGCTTTGGTTTATCCGAGCTATGAGATACGGCTTTGGTTTGTCCGAGCCATGAGGCCTAAAAAAGCGCTGGAGTTAGTGTGATTGAGTGTGTGACTGGTAGGATAAATTGACTAAGAAGCAGTTCTAGCGTTGATCCATGGCAAAAAAACAGGCTAGTAATTTGTTGAAAGGTCAATTTAAACCTGCATTGAGGATCCTCAAAGCAATAGTTAAAGAAATAAATAAGTAATAATAGTAATAATAATAATAATAATATTTTTGAGACAAGGAGATTGTATAACCTAAAACTACTAGAATTAATATGGGAAATAAAAACGGTAAATCTCTTGCTCTGCTCTTCTTTAAAACGAGAAGTTCATGGCAAGTAGATTTCTTAATTGTATGCAATATATGCCGAAGTGGAAGAGAAAGTATGGAGTAGAAAGGAAGTTGAGAGTTCAAGTGGTAAAGAAATGCAACTTGCTTCTAGAAGATAAATAAATAAAATTAGAATGTGCTGTCCTCGTGTGCATGGGAGGGACCAGCTCATGATCGACCACAGGAAATGGCCAGCCTGTGACGAATCATTGGTGCTGGGAACTACCTTTTGCGTGCGAGAGCTGTGCATGTGTGTGCGTATGTTAAAATGATGAACATTGGCTAAAGTTTTAGTATAAAAAAAAAAAAAAAAAAAAATTTTTGCTAGACTGTGGTCTATCCAATTTGCACCGCAGAACAGAAATGATTTTGAAAGATAAAAATGAGAGGAAAAAGAGAGAAATCTGTTTGCAAGCAGAAACTAATCCACATTAGTGCATGTTAAGTGTCGAGCCCACATGAGAAATTCGAAGAAAAAAAAAAAAAAAAAAAAAAAAATGACAGAACATGCTTTCAGGAATTGGAAGAAGCTAAATTGTGAATTTAAGATTTTGCAACGCTACATTTAATAGGAATAATTGATTGGTTGTGTTATAAGATTATGCAAAATTCTAATTGCAAGCTAAATCTGAGAGATTGAGTTCTTCAAATTTAAAAACAAAGAAAAAATTCAGATTAATTTGCCAATTGTTTGTTTTAGTTAAGTTTTTTTGAATTGGTGGATTGTTCTACCAGGAAACCTGAGTTGAAAATGATATATGAATGTTGTGTGGTGAGCTTGGATGAATTGGGACCAATGTGATAGGAAGACTCCTTTTTGGAGACTGTGTGAGATACATATGATGAGCATTGATGAATGATTGCCTGAATGAAAGGTTGAATGGTTGAAGTCGTTGGCGACTACTATGGAAAATTAGTAGAGCGACTTTGATGAAAGAATGATTTTGAGCAGGTTGAATGTTAGAAAGAAACACGTAACTTTTGGATTGATAATTAACTAGAAAAAAAATGGAGAACCAGTAACACATGTAGAAGATGTGTGAACTGAGAAATTAAGAAGCGTTTTGGAAAGAAAGTCAAACTAAATGATGATGAAATCATATGTAGTACTACAAAACTTTACTACATATGGATTCTCTAAATCATACAATTGAGTAAAATAAAACATACGTTTTGATTTGTATTCAAATTTCTAAGATTCTTGTGATAAACAATGAGAAAACGATTGAAAAGTAACTAAAGAAACTACAACAAAGTGAAAATGTGTAATCATTTGCTAGCTGAGTCGCTCCCCATTCGGGGAGGCCATCCATTTACTTGCTAAGCTAGTTGTCAAAACAGGGGCAAGATTAGAGAAGGGCATCTATAAATGACCTACCCTACCAAAGAACCTATGCAAATGGGCTGCAATATTGAGCCATGGTGCGCGTCACATGGCTCAAGAGGAGGGATAGTGGGGCAGGTCAGTCAGCTTTATACAACATATGGATTTGATTCATATTCAAAATATTTTCAAAACAAAACAAACATTTTTTTTTTGTAGAGCTTGTTTCAAAAAAAAAAACAAAACAAAACAAAAAACAAACAAACAAAAAAAAAAAAAAAAAAAAAAAACTCCTGTTTGCCAGTTAAATGGGCACTACAATTGACTACGAGAGTTGCAAGCAACAGATGAAGAGCAGTCCTGGGCAGATTATCTAATCAGGACGCTCAAACTGAAAGATGTGTCCAATGCAAATTTACTGCCGCCTGATCTCTCCCCCTCACAGGTGGACAACCCTCAGGTTCACTGTGAGAGCTCACACACAGGAGGCGTGCTATGCGTGTTCGAAACTCCCCCCTTCCTCCACGCAAGTTCGCTTGGAGGCCAGAGCAATGAATGTCACTGAAGCGAAACGTATGGCATCCATGGGAGGAGTTGGATATCAACGCCGAGCAGTCACAATCAGTGATGCCGACCCATCCCACTCTGGACTTGCAGACGGTGCCTATGATGAACACTTCTGGGCAAATCTCAATGTGACTGTTAAAGGACGAACAATACCACAAGTGGCCTACACAGAGAGACCAGCTGGAGTGAATTACACATGTTACATCCAAGGTAACAAGACCCACGTCTGCATTAACGACGACTGCTCTCCAGGAGGAAACTGGATGGGAGCTCTGGACATCACCGATGAGTGTCAAGATAAGAGAGCCATTTCAGGTGGTCAGGGCTCTCCAACCAACATGGCTACACCATCAAACGGAACATACTTCATACAGAATGGCTGGTGGCTTTGTGGTCACAAGGTTTATCCGATGCTGCCCGCCAACTGGACAGGAGTGTGTGCACCAGTGTGGGTGACAGACCACACCTACAGGATATGGCATCATCAGCTGACAGGAGCACACAACTCTTCTGGACTCGACGCAGAGCAGTTGCAACCTTTGACCCTCATGACCCTGTCTGGGGTGCGAACGTTCCAGATGACCATAAAGTATGGTCCGTCGGAGACAAAGTTGTCCTTGCGCTCTTCCCTCAGATGTACTGTTTCTGTGTTTTTCTTTTTCTTTTTTATTGATAGCATTCTGGTCGCCTGTGGCAACGGGGCCGTGTAAGAATTTTCCTGCTAATGACATCTGGCCAGCAGGTTTTTCGCTTACACAATAAGTTTGATCTGGGGTATTGAGGTAATGCCTCATCTTCACTGGAAAGTGTTGCTATCATTGTTTGTTGTTTTTATTTTTACCATTCTACTTTCTTCATTATACGTATATATATATATATATATATATATATATATATATATATATATATATATATATATATATGTGTTTTTTTTTTTCTTCTTGCTTATCGTTGTTGTTTGGGGTGGCATAATCATATGATAAAACAGGAGGGAGATGTTAGGGTTTTCCAGGTTATCTTTATCGTAGGATTATGTTGGAATGTAGACTGTAATGATTAAATCAATCTTGTCTTGCCCTCACAATGTAATGATTAAATCAATCACGTCTTGCCCTCACAATGCAGAGTAAGATGAAGTGGTTGCTTCCTCTGCTTGATTGACCAGCTGCAGGGGAAGCAATCAAAGTTGTTCTGTTTCCCACAACAGTGTAAAACACCCCCTGCTCTGATCTTATCAGAGCCCGGGGGTTCACCAAACCTGTCCACTCACCCCCACTCTGTTCCTCCTAATAAATATGCCCTTGCAGGGAGGAGATTTTTAGACTTCATTCGATAATCGCTGTTCAGACAGCGACGAATGGACTCTCCACCTGCAGGTGTCTAAAAGAACTTGCTTGTCTTCTGTTTGGTTCTTGCAAAATAAGTTGGAGTGAGCAAATCTCTAACAGTGCGTGTTCCGCCCACGCTGGATTTATTTGCACCTTTGAAAAGACACCGTATTGCCGCAGATGTGGCAAAGAGTACTTTTGGGCATCTGAGACGGAAGGATGTCCAAAGCATCACGTCACCTGCTCTGGTCGGCATGGTGGTGGGACGTTGAGGTCAACCGCTTTGGGGTTGGCTGAATCTTTGGTCGCAGGATGCCACACACTTGAAGACAGAAGCAGAAAAGCAGAGCTAAATGCAAAATGTACTCACCGGTGACTCCAATTTTTTTCCCCCCTGAAGAAATGGATGGACGGGTGGCCCCGGCTGGCCGGTGGGACTCTTGTTATTCTGACCCTTTTTAGTGCGCGTTTGGGGCAACAACCGTTTTTTGTGGCGCTCTCTTCTGGTTCAAGAGTGCCCTGCATGTGAATTTGCCTTTCCTGCCTTCTGATTGGATGAGCGCCGGTGTGACGCGGTGCCTCTGTCACTGTGGCGGGGGGTATACGTCGGCATCGGAGCGTCTGCCAACGTCTGAGACCGGCTGGCGGTGTATCGGAAGTGTCGAGTGCGGTGCCGCTGGAGCTCACTCACCAGCTGGTGTTAGGGCCACAGAATGAAGGCCAAGGAGAAGAATAGAAAGAGAAACAGAAACTTCTCCTCCAATTGTTTGATTTGTCTCTTCTGAGCTTCGATGAATTCTTTCAGCTCTTTGTTCCTCTAGGACGGAGAAATGGAAAGCGGCCTTCAAAAGCCAGTAAGCGTGCAAGTAAGTGCCGGGCTGGCTTTGGGCCCTTACCTGTTGCGCGCTGTGCAGCAGATCCATTCTCTCTTGGAGGATGCAAGCGTCGCGCTCCCTTAACTCGCACATCAGGGCTCGCTTCCATTGGTCCACGGCGCTCCTAAGCTCTTCTCTCTGATCCGGCGTCAGCACGTCATTCACGCCAGCGTGGCTGGCTTTTTCGCCGTCCGTGGCGGGCCAGTCCCGCTGCGGTAGCGCCTCGTACAATATGGCCTCCAGCTCCAGGATCCTCTGGGCCGCAATCCTCGTCCATCAGTGGTCCGGCGGGAGATTTGAGGGCGGCTTACCTTATGAGCCTGGTCCATGGAACGCTTCCTGAAGTCCAACTCTTCATCCAGGTAGCCCTTCTGCTTACAGAACATATCCTAGCACAGCTCAAGGTCAGAATTGTTGGGGCACATTGCCGGAGTTCCCCTTGGCTGATGTCGCGTGTCTGTCTACCTTCTCACTTTCAATGTCCAACATCTACTGTTGAAGTGCTGACTTGGTCACTTTGATGTATTCTAACCACTGAGGAAAGGCTGCTGTCACATAAGCAGAATGCGAGAGCGTGCGTGGACGTGCCCGTTACCTTCTCGGCTAGGGTGAGAAGGGTCCTGGCGTGAATCACGACCACCTGCTCCTCGTTGGTGAGATTCTGCAAGAGCCCAAAGGCACAGCGTCAACAAGCTTCTTTCAGCGCAAAGCCTTCCAAAAGTCACATTTGAGCCGCCGAGTCTCGTGGAGTGCGAACATAAGGAGTTCGACATACACTTACGGCGTTATCGCCCAGGATGTCCAGCTTCTTCATCAGATCACTGATGACGATGTCCGGGGGAAAGGCGCAAGGAGCAATGTAAGGTGTTCTGGGACCTCGGGTTAAGGTTAGGGTTGCGAGGGACGCCTTACGTACGCTCACGCCCTCGGCCTCGCAGTAGATCTGCAAAGGGCTGAGGCTGTCTGGGAAACGGACTTGCAGAAACTTCAAGACGGGGGAGCGCCATTCCCTCTCCTGAAAGGCAGAGGCATGCATCCGTCCGTCCGTCCGTCTGTCACATCTCTGGCCTCAACACGCTTGTGCGAGTCTTCCCACCTCCAGCTCCAGGGTGCGGAACTCAAGCAGTTCGTTTTGGTCTCGGATATCCTGGATGTGCTCTTTCAGACGCGCTTCTTCCGCCTCCATCCGCCTGACCTGAAAAGACAGTCAGACCTCATCTGCGGGGCTTCCCGACGGGTGTGACGCCAAGCGACTCCGCCCAGCGCCTTTCTTTCCGTCACCTTTTCGGCCAACTGCTGATTGCTCTGACGCAGCAGCTGCTTCTCCTCCACCCACTTGACATTCTAGAAGAGACAAACGCGTGGACAGCTTTGGAATGTTGTGTCATTTTCATCCACAAATTCTTTGTTTGACTGGAAAATGACATTTGCTTTTCTCCGCATTTTCCCAGCCACGTTCAGGGAGGGGTTGGTCCAGTAATGCCAGACGAATGAATGACTGAAGAATGTAGCTATTTTGTCTGAGAAAAAGGTGTGCTCATTGATGAGCTTACCTGTCCTTGTTGCTTCAGCGCTGACTCCAGATCTGCTACTCTGCTTTGATAGTGACCCATTTCTACCATCAGCTTTTCTCTGGTCTGAAAGGAGGAGGAGGGAGGCTCCTCCTCCTCCTTTCAGACCAGAGAACACCCGAGGCTGGGTGAGAACGGGGAGGCTGCGACCCGGCCGGGGGTTGCGGGAAGGGGCGCCACCTTGATCTCCTTCTCGGCGTCGTAGTCCCCTCCGCTGGTCTGGGCGAGAAGCGCGTAGGCTCGTTGCAGCGCTTGATATTCTTGCGTCAGCTGGCGGTAGCGAAGCTCCGCCTCCTCATGCACACACCAATGCAACACAGCACTAGTGTTAGGGTTTTCCAGGTTATCTTTATCGTAGGATTATGTTGGAACGCAACAGGTAATAAATACCTTACCTTGTCCTCCTTATCTCAAGGTCGTAAAACATCCCCTGACATGTTTAGACTAGAGGACAAGGGCTTTAGCCAGCCTACCCATACCCCCACTCTGTTTCTCTTAATAAATATCCACGTGCAGGAAGGAGGGCAGATTTCATTCCTGAAGCGAGTGATCTCTCCACCTGCAGGTGTCTAAAAGAACTTGCCTTGTCTCCTGTGTGGTTCTTGCAAAATAAGTTGGAGTGAGCAAATCTCTAACATTTTGGTGCCGAAACCCGGGATCCTCATACCCACCATCTGACCGGCGAAGGAGGACGTGCTGCATTGTCGACAAGCCAGCGTCCATTAGGAGGACCTGGAAGAGAAAGTCCTGGGAAGAGAATTCTTCGCTGGGCCAGCATCTTAGGTCTGCCTTCGTCTGACAGAGGTGGATTGACGGGACCCGGCAGTGCAACGAACCAGGGGACAAGTAAGTTAAAGGCCTGAAGTTGTGTGATTGTGTTGTTGCTTGTGAAACGCGTAAAAAGGAAGAAGTGCACAGGAATAAGTTTTGTGGAAGGAGGGGGTGTTGTAGAGTCCCCCTCTGGATGAGGTGTCTCTTTTGGAGCAGTGGTTCTCAAACTGTTTTAAAATCTCAGTACCTCCGTGAATCATTATTTGACGACCACTGTTCTAGGGAGTACAACCTCGCGTTGGCAGGGCTGGGGACAAGGACTTTTGTCTTTAGTTCCCAGGGAAGGTGGGGGGTGTTGTAGAGTCCCCTCACTGGATGAAGCAGCTCCTTTTTTTAAAAAAAAAGGAGGACTTCGCGTTGGCAGGGCTGGGGACAAGGACTTTTGTCTTTAGTTCCCAGGGAAGGTGGGGGGTGTTGTAGAGTCCCCTCACTGGATGAAGCAGCTCCTTTTTTTTTTAAAAGGAGGACTTCGCGTAGGCAGGGATAACTTGCGTGATTGAGTGTGTGACTGGTAGGATAAATTGACTAAGAAGCAGTTCTAGCGTTGATCCACGGCAATAAAACAGGCTAGTAATCTGTCGAAAGGTCAATTTAAACCTGCATTGAGGATCCTCAAAGAAAAAAAATTGGAAAAAAAATGTAAAACCTTAAACTACTGAAATTAAGATGGGAAAAAAGAACGGTAAATCTCTTGCTCTGCTCTTCTTTAAAACGAGAAGTTCATGGCAAGTAGATTTCTTAATTGTATGGAATACATGCTGAAGTGGTAGAAGTGCTAGAGTGTGGTTGAAATCTTAACAAAGAGATGAGAACGAATTCAAGAGACAAAAGCTAGAAAGATGAAAACTGATGCGGTCACAAGTGTTTGTCAGACCAGGAGACAATAAGGCCCCTGTGAGCAGGTGCAAGGCCGCAGCTCAAGCCGCGGCTCAAGCAAGGGGCAAGAGGAGTTTCCGGTCCTATGCAAATCATGTATCGAAATTTAAAAGATCTGAAACCTCTCCCATATGACAGCAAAACATGTCATTGTCAGGTTATCAAAAATCGTTTTAGATTGTTAGAGCCCCTGTCCACACAAGAAGTATGACAATGCTGTTTGTAGGCCCAATTACAAATGAATAGGGATCAAATTGTGTTACACTGAAGTTAAAATATGCAAATCAAGTGGTAAAGAAATGCAACTTGCTTCTAGAAGATAAATAAATAAAAGTAGAATGTGCTGTCCTCGTGTGCATGGGAGGGACCAGCTCATGATCGACCACAGGAAATGGCCAGCCTGTGACGAATCATTGGTGCTGGGAACTACCTTTTGCATGCGAGAGCTGTGCATGTGTGTGCGTATATGTTAAAATGATGAACATTGGCTATAGTTTTAGTATAAAAAAAATTGCTAGACTGTGGTCTATTCAATTTACACCGCAGAACAGAAACAATTTTGACAGATAAAAATGAAAGAAAAAGAGAGAAATCTGTTTGCGAACAGAAACTAATCCACACTAGTGCATGTTAGTGTCAAGCCCTCATGAGAAATTCTGAGTTAACAAAACAACAGAACATGCTTTCAGGAATTGGGAGAAGCTAAATTGTGAATTTAAGATTTTGCAATGCTACATTTAATAGGAATAATTGATTGGTTGTGTTATAAGATTATGCAAACTTTTAAATGCAAGCTAAATCTGAGAGATTGAGTTCTTCAAATTTAAAAACAAAGAAAAGAAATTCAGATTAATTTGCCAATTGTTTGTTTTAGTTAAGTTTTTTTGAATTGGTGGATTGTTCTACCAGGAAACCTGAGTTGAAAATGATATATGAATGTTGTGTGGTGAGCTTGGATGAATTGGGACCAATGTGATAGAAAGACTCCTTTTTGGAGACTGCGTGTGAGATGCAAATGAACATTGATGAATGATAGCCTGAATGAAAAGAAATTACAGGTTGAATGGTTGAAGTCGTTGGCGACTACTATAGAAAATTAGTAGAGCGACTTCGATGAAAGAGTGATTTTGAGCAGGTTGAATGTTAGAAAGAAACACATAGCTTTTGGATTGATAATTAACTAGAAGAAAAAAAACTGGAGAACCAGTAACACATGCAGAAGATGTGTGAACTGAGAAATTGAGAAGCGTTTTGGAAAGAAAGTCAACTTAAATGATGATGGAATCGTATGTAGTAAAGAACGCATTCTCCCAAAAAGTTTGTCAAGGTGTGAGGCATGGGCGTTGCCAAGCCTCAAAAAGGGGGGAGTGAGTAGGACAGATAGTGGAAGATAGTAATAATACAACACGTTATGACAATGAATTTTCAAATACATGTTATATTGTGGTAATTTTTTTGTTCTGGTGTAGATAGGTTAGCAACACGAGAGATTTAGAGGTTCAAAAGAAAGACAGTTAAAAGAAAACATTTTTGATTTGGACAATTGCAGGCTAACAGGAACATGAGAACGATAAGAACTACGAGGTGGGATCCAATTTCATTGGGGAGATTGAGAATTCACAGCACCATACTCTAAGTCACATTTTTGAGCAAGCATGACAATAACATGTGAGAGGTCAAGACATACAGATCAGGGCTTGATGTGGAAAGCAGACCTCGATGAGTTGATTTTCAATAATGATACTGAAGACAACATACTGTCCGATTAAATTGGAACTATAGATAAAATGTAGCTCAAAAATAGGATGAGTTGCAGGATTTACGATATAAAACCGAGACCGCTGTTATTAGGAGAATTTGAAGTTTGGTAAATAAACGTTACCAGCAAATTGATGGAAGCAGCTACATTTGGAAATAGTCTTACAAGTTTGATGTCCCAGCCTGTCATTCTCAGTGTCAGAGTCCCTGAAACCCAATCCGAGACTTCGCCTGCAGCCGTGAACAACTACAAAATGGTGCCTGGCTCTGAAGCACCTTTGACCTTTGGCGAAGGACAAGAAAAGACTGCTGTTGTGCTTGGAGGAGGACAAGTACACTCCGGAGGACAGACAACATCCTCGGGGACGAGAAAAGACAGTGAAAAGCGGAGGAACTCACAATGATGAAAATTGACTCATTTGAACAATGGACTCATTCAAGAGTGATGGATGGGGTCGCTCTGAAGCAACAACAAAAGAACACCAACTTGAGAGGGTGAAGTGCGGCAAAAAGATATGGACTTGGAGTGTCCGACAACCAAATCGCACTCCTTGCTACGGCGTTCCCAAATTTGGTGAAGCTTGGTTCAAAGTGGAAGGGAGGTTCATTGTGCACTGAGTTTGACAGAACTGAGGAGATTTGATAAATAAATAAATAAAAATTTGAAAAATACGTAGGGCTACAGATTATAATCAGAGATTGAACAGATTTGGATAAAACAAATAGGCTAAAACGGTAGGAAACGAGCAAGATCTGATATTTTGGCTCATCAAGCTTAAAACGTAGAGGTCGAGTTATATAAATTCAATGACCCCCGCCTCCCCCGGGACGTGGGAAAAGCTCTGCCGGAGGTGGGAGTTGAAGCTCTTCCTGACAGGAGATTCTGCCAGACGTTCCCAGCAGACCCTCACAGAGTGTTTGGGTCTTCCAGGTCGGACCAGCATCTTCCCCCACCATCGGAGCCAACCCACCAACAGGTGGTGATCAGTTGACAGCTCCGCCCCTCTTTTCTCCCGAGTGTCCAAAACATGCGGCCGCAAATCTGATGACACAACTACAAAGTCCTGGTGCCATTGCCCACGTGAGCATTGAAGTCACCCAGTAGAACGATGGAGTCCCCAGAAGGAGCGCTCTCCAGCACTTCCTCCAGGGACTCCAAGAAGGGTGGGCATAGACACAAACAACAGTCAGGACCCGTCCCCCCACCTGAAGGCGGAGGGAAGCTACCCTCTCGTTCACCGGGGTGAACCCCAATGTGCAGACGCCCAGCCGGGGGGGCAATAAGTATACCCACCACATCTGCTCGACACATCTCACCGTGGGCAACTCCAGAGTGGAAGAGAGTCTAGCCCCTCTCGAGAGGGCTTCTACCGGAACCCAAACTGTGCGTGGAGGCTAGTCCGACTATATCTAGTCAGAATTTTTCTGCCTCGCACACCAGCTCGGGCTCCTTTCCAGCCAGAGAGGTGATATTCCATGTCCCAAGAGCTAGCTTCTGCAGCCGGGGATCAGACCGCCAAGGTCCCTGCCTTTGGCCACCGCCCAGCTCACACTGCACTCGACCCCTTTGGCCCCTCGCACAGGTGGTGAGCCCATGGGAAGGGGGACCAACGTTTCCTTTTCGGGTTGTGCCCGGCCGGGCCCCATGGGCGAAGGCCCGGCCACCAGACGCTCGCCTTCGAGCCCTGCCTCCAGGTGCAGCACAACCAACGTGTGGAAAAGATAATGCGCACGACATTTTTTCTCAAAAGCATGACTTGAAAGAAGGTCCAAACCAGACAAACAGCAGAGGATGGTTTTGATCTATCCACCTCTGGGTTATGGGCCCAGCACGCTCCCGCTGCGCCACTCTGCTGCTCAGTGCTAGCAATTCATCAAGTCCTCTAATCGGCTAACAAGCATTCGGTTCCAACTCGTAACTGGATTCTGACTGTCACTCATTACATTATGAACAAAGCTCAGTCGGGCAGCACTAACCTGGATGCTGGTGGAGAAACCAACTTTTTATCCACTTTCACATTTTATTAGAAATGTCAACAAAATTCAATGTTGAAACTGCAGTTGGTAGGTAGTGTCGCTGAAGCGCTGGATTTAGGCTCTCAGTCTCTACTAAGGCGTGCGTTCAAATCTTGTGTTAGTTCCGCTCTATTCTTCTGGCCTGACTCCTTTTGGCGCAGCCGTTGTACATATGATGACCCTGGAAAGTTCTTGGCAAATTCTCATTTGCCTTTCATGTTCATCGGGTCTACCATTTTAATAGGTATCTACACTGTGTATTTGGATAGAGACTGGTCAAAGGGGACACATATATGCCTCGTGAACTACTACATGCATTACTGCGGATGAAGAAGAGTGAACAAATAAGTCATCAGACAAGTTTGCCGATTTTTTAGTGCCCATTAGAGCAGCACTCTGTTCCGTACTGTAACCTGTTAGGTTTGTTCCCAGTTCTTTATCTTTAATGCTCGATATGCTAACAGTAATTACCAAGAGAAAGCCTTCACAGTTTAACTATTTAATGTATGCCAAAATGATTGATGCACAGCTGTGGAGCCCTTTCTGCGAGATGCAGAAGAAGGTTCCTCTCCCAGCGCCAAGGTTCCTGCTCTTATACTACTCTGGCCGCCTTCCTGCAAGGAGGCGACTGCCTAGCCTGTGTGATAATGTGTGACCTTGTCATCTTAACCGAGAGCGACTTCTACATATGTGCAAAGGGTTTCATAGAGTAGAGAAAGCTAATAAAGCAAGAGAAGTGTTACAGCGATATAATGGCATAGCTCAAGCTCCCTAGCTAATCACATGTGCCAAAGAGGCCTATTCTAACAAACCGTTGGTGAGAATGGGTAGACGGGGAAGCCTGTAAGCGAGTCCCTCACTCGCATACTCCATCGCTTCTCTGCCTTTTGGCTAAGATAAAGTGTAGTATCTGTTCTTGGGTTTGGGGGATTAAGAGAGCTGACCGTAGAAGAGAGAATTTTAACCATAAAAGTGGTGATTTTACCCTTGCTTTTACTAATCAGTTCTGTTTTCATCCCAGCAAGTAAGTTGCTTTTAGAATTGGACCGAGCCATTTTTTACTTCACCTGGAAATCCAAGTCAGAGGGACTGAAGAAAAAGAAAAAAAAAAACAGAGGAGAAGGAGTCCCGAACTTAAAACTCTTCCTCGGAAGCAGATATGTTGCCCTGCACCTGCGAAGCGCGCTCGTTACACCAAATGCATCGAAAAGCCAAGCAATGACACGATTCTGGATGGGCTCATACTGTCACGGTCGGGTGGTGGAGCATGGAGCAGGACGACCAAGTGCAGCTTGGACCAGGGTTTATTGAAGCAACTCAAAATACAGACTCGGTAAACTGACATGACTTAAACAATAACTTGACTGACTGACCGGGACGTGGAACAAGAAGACAGCAGGACATGACGGCACCAAGACAGGACGACACACCGAACGACAGGAACCAAAACCAATGACCAAAACCAATGACCAAAACCAATGATCCGACAGGGAGAGAGGGGCAGACAGGACTTTTATACACGACAGGTAACGAGAGGCAGGTGGGAACAATCACACTGATCATGGGCACACAGGAGGGGAGGGGCGAGCACACAGACAGAAACCAAGACAGACACATAGTGGAGCAGGGCGAGACGTGACACATACCTCCGGAAACTAAAGCTAATACCCATCGACCAATGAATTCCTGTGTCTTTTAACGCGCCACCTTCTTATTTCTTCACCAAAAAGTTTTTGAAGAACTTTAAATTACAGCAAGAAAATAGTGACATTTTAACAAGTCACAGATCTATGATCTCTGTCGTACAGCGGGAAGTGGTTTGTCCAGTGCTCGGACCCGCATTCGGCGAGCCCACAACAGTTTGGCACAACGTCAACCACCCCGCCCTCTCGAAACAAACTTGTTGGGACCTGTCGTGGATGGTGGCCCATGATGGCCTCCCAGTCAGGTCCGTTATGCACTCCCGGGGCATATCAGCGCTCTCAACGTGCCCCCGACCTGGCTGTGGCGCCCAGGAGTCAGTGTGGCACCTGCTCAGGTAGTTCATGGCTGCCGTATACCTGTGGGCGACCTGCAGTTCCCGGCAAGGGAAGTGTTGAATGCAGACATCAACATCTCAACAGACCCTTCGCACCCAGGTTGCAGCCTGTTTGAACTACTCCCCTCCGGACGCCGTTATAGAGCTCTGTACACTAAAACCAGCAGACACAGAGACAGCTTCTTCCCCCAGGCTGTCGCTCTGATGAACTCACACCACTCTTAGAGTCTCAGAGTCATTACTGTGCAATAACATCCCGCTTTCCACACCTTTTTTGTTTACACTGTTTGTACTATGTGTCCTCTCTGCATCCATTGCAGCCTGGTCATCCTCGAAGAGGGACCCTCCCATCTGTGGTCTCTTCTCAAGGTTTCTCATTTCCCCTAGCTGGAGTTATGAGTTTTTCCTTGCCCTCTTGGGAGTTTAAGATCAGTTTAAGATCAGGGGATGTTTGAGAATATCTTTCATTTTTCACATGTTGTTGTTAGTCACCTAAATGTTGAACAGAGGCTGTGATTTACCGAAGTCAAATTCCTTGTTTGGCACGCTCAAACATGGCGAATAAAAAACTCTTGAATCTTGAATCTTGAACCTTGTACTCTATGGGGTGAGCCCGTTGAAAATCAAGCAAGAAGACTTTACAAAGCAGTGGCTCACTTTTGCTGCCATCAAAGACGCCATGTGGACTTCCAGAAATTTGCTGGTAAGGAGGCACAGACAGACAAGGAAATGATGGAATTGGGCTAAAATGGTGCACGAAAACAGTGTGTATTCACCTTTATATTTTGCTTCATGTAGCCTTATCAAAATGAATAAAACTTCTCTCTGTATGTGCATTCACGTGTAACATTGAAGGAGGTAGATATTTTGTTTCAATAAATAAATACCATCATTGTCTATTAAGACACTAAAAGTTGATGGAACATTTTTTTGTAGGGCTGCTGTGTTTTAACAAGGAAAGACTCATGTGCTTATGGATGAAGACGACTTGTACTTGTGATTGTGCTTGTGAACAGTAAAGAGGAGTGCTTGTGCAATTGACAGGGTTGGTTATTGGTTTTTATTTAAAAACAATATTTTTTGCCAAATTACAATAGACTGGCATGTGCCAATTCAAATGGGTCCCACCAGAAGTTAAACTGCATTGATAAACGAAGCCCCTTCGTTAGTCATCACTTTACCGTGGAGGAGGGGTTTGCACGCCCCAATGATCCTAGCAGCCATCTTGTCTGGGGCTTCATGCCCCTGGTAGGGTCATCCATGGCAAACGGATCCTAGGTGAAGGGCCAGACAAAGCACGGCTCTCACAAGCCCCTTATGAAGAAAAACATAAATGGATTTTGTTTTCCCTCGCCCGGACGCGGGTCACCGGGCCCCACATCTGGAGCCAGGCGTGGAGGTGGGGCTCGAAGGCGAGCGTCTGGTGGCCAGGCCTTCGCCCACGGGGCCCGGCTGGGCACAGCCCGAAAAGGAAACATGGGTCCCCCTTCCCATGGGCTCACCACCTGCCGGAGGGGCCAAAGGGGTCGGGTGCAGTGCAAAATGGGCGGCGGAAAAAGGCAGGGACCTTGGCGGACCGATCCCTGGCTGCAAAAGCTGACTCTTGGGACATGGAATATCGCCTCTCTGACTGAAAAGGAGCCCGAGCTGGGCGTGGGAGGAGTTTGGCGAGGCCATGGAGAATGACTTCCGGATGGCTTCGAGGAAATTCTGGTCCACCATCCGGCGTCTCAGGAGGGGGAACCAGTGCACCGTCAACACTGTTTACACTGGAGATGACGTGCTGCTGACCTCGACACGGGACGTCGTGAGTCGGTGGGGAGAGTACTTTGAAGACCTCCTCAATTCCACCGACACGCCTTCCATTGTGGAAACAGGGCCTGGAGACTCTGAGGTGGACTCTCCAATCTCTGGGGTCGAACTCACTGAGGTAATCAAAAAAGTCCTCTGGGGCATGGCCCCGGGGGTGGATGAGATCCGCCCAGAGTTTTTAAAGGCTCTGGATGTTGTGGGACTATCATGGCTGACACGCCTCTACAGCATTGCGTGGACATCGGGGACGGTGCCTCTGGATTGGCAGACTGGGGTGGTGGTTCCCCTCTTTAAGACGGGAGACCGGAGGTTGTGTTCCAACTATAGGGGAATCACACTCCTCAGCCTCCCTGGTAAGGTCTATTCAGGGGTGCTGGAGATGATGGTCTGTCGGGAGGTCGAACCTCGGATTAAGGAGGAGCAGTGTGGCTTTTGTCCTGGCCATGGAACAGTGGACCAGCTCTACACCCTGGGCAGGATCCTCGAGGGGGCATGGGAGTTCGCCCAACCTGTCCACATGTGTTTTGTGGACTTGGAGAAGGGGTTCAATCGTGTCCTTCGGGAAGTTTTGTGGAGGGTGCTTCGGGAGTACGGGGTGCTGAGCCAACTGATAAGGGCGGTTTGGTCCCTGTATCACCAATACCAGAGTTTGGTCCGCATTTCTGGCAGTAAGTCAGATTCTTTCCCAGTGAGGGCTGGACTCTGCCAAGGCTGCCCTTTGTCACCGATTCTGTTCATAATGGTTATGGACAGAATTTCTAGACGCAGCCAAGGCGTTGAGGGGGTCCAGTTCTGGGACCTCAGCATTGCGTCTCTGCTTTTTGCAGATGACGTGGTGCTGTTGGCTTCTTCAAGCCGTGATCTCCAGCTCTCACTGGGGTGGTTCGCAGCCGAGTGTGAAGTGGTCGGGATGAGGGTCAGCACCTCCAAATCCGAGGCCATGGTCCTCGGTCGGAAAAGGGTGGGATGCCCTCTCCGGATCGGGGATGAGATCCTGCCCCAAGTGGAGGAGTTCAAGTATCTTTGGGTCTTGTTCACGAGTGAGAGCAGGATGGAGCGCGAGATCGACAGGCGGTTTGGTGCAGCGTCGGCAGTAATGCGAACTCTGTACTAATCCGTCGTGGTGAAGAGAGAGCTGAGACAAAAGGCAAAGCTCTCAATTTACCGGTCGATCTACGCTCCTACCCTCAACTATGGTCACGAGCTTTGGGTCGTGACCCAAAGAACGAGATCCAGAATACAAGCGGCCGAAATGAGTTTCCTCTGCAGGGTGTCCGGGCTCTCCCTTGAGAAGCTTGGTCATCCGGGAGGGACTCGGAGTAGAGCCGCTGCTCTTCTACGGTGAGAGGAGCCAGATGAGGTGGCTCAGGCATCTCATCAGGATGCCTCCTGGACGCCTCCCTTTGGAAGTGTTCCGGACATGTCCCACCGGTAGGAGACCTCGCGGGCGATCCAGGACGTGCTGGAAAGACTATGTCTCTCGGCTGGCCTGGGAACGCCTTGGGATTCCTCGGGTTGAGTTGGATGAAGTGGCTGGGGAGAGGGAAGCCTGGGAGTCCCTCCTAAAGCGGTCTCCCCCTCGACCCAACCCGGATAAGCGGAATAGGATGGATAAATGGATGGATGATAAACGAGGTTTTAAACGTGATTGTCTGTCTGCACTCGGCATAATTTCTCTGTTTATGTGAACATGTTCACACGTGCCGGTATGAATTATGTGAACGTATGATTGTTGCACGGAGTATGATATAGGCGGCTATCCGTTGCAATATTGATATTCTTTCGCAGAGCATCAACAAATTGAGATATACTCTTATTGTTCCTCTCCACGGAAATGGTATACTCTTTATTGTTCCTCTCCACAGAAATCTTTAGTAAAAGGCGAAAGATTTATTCGATCTGAAGAGAAACGAGTGATCTGAAAATCTGAGTCAAAACGGGCCACCCCACTGCTGGTCTCACTAAATTCACAGGCGGTCTCACACTCAAATTGCAGCAACCATTCCTTCTAATACAAACAATAGAAGTTGATGGATTTACTATACTTACAAGGACTCAAGCAAAATAGAATGTTTAAACGAGTATTTTGTGTTCATTAATGTCTCACTTACTTTAAACATTGTTGGCGCACAGGATTGTAGGTATCTGATCGAACACTGATGGCGCTCGTTCTTTCAATTATATTGGGCGTCTATTTTGATTATTGATGGTAAAAACAGTTGTATGTCTTGGTACGTGTACTTTTGGTCTGAGAGAACGGGAAATGATCCCATCCCTGTGTTTTACTTGAAAATTTGTAATTTCATAACTTTATTCAACACAAATCGGGAAACAAAATACGATCGTAATTTCTCAAATGATTTTTCAAACTTCGGAAATGCTCTATGTCTCCCTTGTGTCGCAAATAATTGAGGCTTTTGACGTTGCTGGCATGGTTTGGAGTGTAATTCACCTCCACTGCGTTGGTGGCGTTTGATATTTGACATTAGAAAATATTTCTGTCATTTTACTTTAGAAAGTAAAAGTTGTTTTCTAGAAATCCATACTTGTGATGTATGAGGAACAACAATCGGGCGCATTCTTAAAAAGACAGACCTACAGCCGACAAAAAGGTTTTGATACGTTCATATCATATGACGAGTCAGGAACGTGGTAATTACATATTATTTTGCATTTGCTAATTTGGTGAATACAGTTTAGCGAGCAAATGCACAGTGTTAGAGATTCGCTCAGTCCAACTTATTTTGCAAGAACCACACGGGAGACGAGTAAGTCCCTTTAGACACCTGCAGGTGGAGAGTCCATTCGTCGCTGTGCGTACAGCGATGTTCGAATGGAGGTCTGACTCTCGCCTCCTGCAAGAGCATTTTTATTAAGAGAAACAGGGTGGGGGTAAGAGTGGACTGAATAGAGAAAGCCCTTGACCTCTAGTCAAAACATAGCAAGGGGTGTTTTACGACTTTGTGTAGGATGGGACACGCTAGGTGATTTATCACAGGTTGCATTCCAACATAAGCATAAAACTAATCTAGCTAGGTTATTTATTACAGGCTGCATTCCAACATAATCATACGATAAGAATAATCTGGAGAACCCTGACACACAGTTCCAGAGTACAGTTAATTACATAGTCAAAAGCGTTCAGTGTGTCACAGCATCGCAGACTTAAACTCCATGTGCATACTACTGCGCTTAATTTTTGTTTTCATCAGAAAGACCAGAGGAGAGCGCGAACACAGTCCCCCACTACCAGAAATAATGCAGTCAAGATTCACACAGTAGGGGAATTTGCAGAGGTCAGCACAACCGTAGTGCAATGGCTGAGCCTCACATGGGGTGAACCACCTTCTTGATCATGGGCCGACGTCTTTACCGCACACGCCATTTTCAGTCACGGGCTTAATTGCTAAAAACGTGTGGCACACATACACACTCAGTGGATGAAACAGGATTCGTAGAACTGTTTAAGTCAAAGTCAAAGTCAAAGTCAGCTTTATTGTCAATTTGTCCACATGCCGAAGACATACAAAGAAACCGAAATTTCGTTCCCCCCTATCCCATGGTGACAAGACATGGCCCACAACAGACAAACAAGTAAACAAGTATAACAAAAGCGTGCTGAATAAATAATGAATAAATAACACAACAAATAAATAAATAAATAAGAGGAGCAAAAAAAGGAGCAAGTGTGCGTACAGCAGACATTCCAGAAAATAGCGCAACAGTGCCGCACGCTACGCAGAAGGGGGTAGCGAGTTCAGGGCCCTAACAGCCTGGAGAAAGAAGCTGTTGGCGAGTCTGGTGGTGCGGGAGCGCAGGCTCCTATACCTCTTCCCAGAGGGCAGAAGGTCAAACAAAGAGTGAGCCGGGTGACTCACATCTCTGGCAATCGAGGTTGCCTTGCGGGCGAGATGGGAGGTGTAAATGTCCTTCAGGGAGGGGAGCGAAGCACCAATAATCTTACCAGCCGTATTCACTATGCGCTGCAGGGCCTTCAAGTTCTGTTCAGTGCAGTTACCACCCCAGACAGCGATGCAACTGGTGAGGACGCTCTCAATGGTGCCACGGTAGAATGTAGACAGGACTGCCTGAGGAGCACATGCACGCCTGAGCTTCCGCAGGAAGTACAGGCGGCGCTGAGCTTTCTTTGCCAGTGACGAGGTGTTTGCGGACCAGGAGAGGTCCTCACTGATGTGCACCCCCAGGAACTTGGTGCAGCTCACCCACTCCACCACAGCACCGTCGATGATCAGCGGCAGGTGTGTTGTGTGACCCTTCCGGAAGTCAACAACGATTTCCTTGGTCTTATTGACGTTCAGCAGGAGGTTGTTGTCCCTGCACCACATGGTCAGAAGGTCAACTTCCGACCTGTACCGAGTCTCGTCGCCCTTCGTGATGAGACCCACCAGAGTCGTGTCGTCAGCAAACTTCACTATGCGGTTGTCGCTGTAGGTCGCAGTGCAGTCATGCGTCAGCAGGGTGAAGAGCAATGGACTAAGCACGCAGCCCTGGGGGCCCCCGTGCATGCATTGCCTTTTTTAACCTGAGAACCCTAAAACTGTATGAATTTGTATTTATTGAAAACGTCCAACATTACCACTGAATAATATTTTTTTTCCTGAACAAGTTTTGAAAATGACAAATATATCAAATAACAATAACATAAACAGTTCACCGCCACACAGCCCCAAGCACCGGCATCGACTTCCAGGCGTGTGGCAGCGTGGACTTCCATCCCTGGAGGTGGCACTTCCAGCCACAGAGGTGGAAGAGAGCTCCATAGAATAGGACCGGGTGTGCGTGAAACATATAATAGTTTTTCAAACCTTCTGTGTCACTCCAAATCATTAAATCCTTCAAACTAGTGGTAGAGTGTCCACCCTGAGACTGGAAGGTTGTGGGTTCAAACCCCGGCCGGGTCATACCTATAAAAATGGGACCCATTGCCTCCCTGCTTGGCACTCAACATTAAGGGGTGGAATTGGGTGTTAGATCACCAAATGATTCCCGAGCGCGGCACCGCTGCTGCTCACTGCTCCCCTCTCCCCCAGGGGATGGATCAAAATCACACGGGGATGGGTTGAATGCAGAGGACAAATCTCACCACACCCAGATGTGTGTGTGATGATCATTGGGAAAAAAAAAACTCTTCGTCCTCTGTGTCACTTACAAGCAAAGCCACTAAAGATGCCGGTAGTACATGGGGCCCTTCGTCATCTTCGTCATCCCGTGATCGAATCCTTTGTCCTTTAAGTAAACAACCGCCGCGCCGCTGATGTCACTTGCAGTTCAAACTACAGTAATCCCTTGCTACATCACGGTTCGTTTATCCATTTTTCGTTTTTTTTTTTTATTTTGAAAATTTGTGACAAAAAATCACGTATAAGTTGCTCCTCAGTATAAGTCGCCCCCCCACCCAAACTATGAAAAGAAACGTGACTTATAGTCCAGAAAATACGGTAATGACAACACACAATACAACAAAACACAACACAACAATACTTACCTTTCCTTTAAAATCTTTTTCTCTACCTAACACAGACAGATAATGGGAGAATGTGTCACAATGTGAAGGAGATGTATTGGGTAATGCAGAAACAAAATAAAAACTATTATTTAATGTTTGACACATTATCCACTAGGCTACTTTCCTCTTGACATTCATTAAATTGACAACGAAGGGACTTGAACCCCTTAATCTTCTGATCCAGTCAGTTAACTCCACTTGAATCTAGGCTGTAGATTTACTGTATATGCTCAAAAATCATTGCACTGCTATCACTTGTCAGAATTTCCTGTATGGCTATCTGGCCTAATGGATAAGATTTCAAATCTAAACAGGTATTCATGTCTAGTGTATCATCAAATTGAAAGAGGAAAATATGTCACGGTCGGGTGTGGAGCATGGAGCAGGACGACCAAGTGCAGCCCGGACCAGGGTCCACCGAAGCAACTCAAAATACAGACTCGGTAAACTGACATGACCTAAACAATAACTTGACTGACCAGGACGTGAAACAAGAAGACAGCAGGACACGACGGCACCAAGACAGCACGCCAACACCGAACGACAGCAACCAAAACCAAAACCAATGATCCGACAGGGAGAGAGGGGCAGACAGGACTTTTATACACGACAGGTAACGAGAAGCAGGTGGGAACAATCACACTGATCATGGGCACACAGGAGGGGAGGGGCGAGCACACAGACAGAAACCAAGACAGACACATAGTGGAGCAGTTGGGGGCGAGACGTGACAAAATATAGGTAAACTGTTTTTGTGCTGTTTTGATCTTTGTTGTGGTGACCCCAAATGTCAGTGACAAAAGCCAAAAGAAAGAGGCACATTTTTCATCTGATGTACAATTTTTAATTTGTTTCTCTTGACTCCAGTTGAGCAACCTGTGCTTGCTGATATTCACAATCCCTGCTTACTTTGCTGCCCTACCCCTTAAAAGAAGAAAAAGTTATTTTAGTCTGAGCAACCTGCTCCCTACTGAAAATAGGGTTTTCAACTAAGGCTTCCAACTAGGACTAGGGTTTCCAACTAGGGCTAGAGTTAGGGTTAGGGCTAGTTTGGACTAGGTATATAAAAAGTCTGCCCCACCTGAGGACCGAACTCTTGACCTTTAGATTGTGAGACTGGCATGCTAGCACCTGCATTAATGAGGCTGTGCATTTACAGTTTTACAATTCTTTTTTACTGTAAAATTGATCCAACCACCGGCCATTTCAATCAAACTGAACTTCACAGAAAGATAAAGTGACTTTTAGTCTGAGCATTCTGAAACTAGGGTTTCCAACTCGGGTTAGGGAAGCCAACTAAGGTTTCAAATTGTGGCCAGGGTTTCCAACTGGGGCTTCCAACGAGGATGAGGGTTTCCAATTCGGGCTAGAGTTAGGACTATATAAAAGTGTGCCCTGTGTGAGGGTCGAATTTACGACCTCCAGATTATGAGACTGACACACTACCACTTCCGCGAACGAGGCTATGCATTTGCAATTTGTGCAATTGTTTTTTACTGTAAAATTGATTCAACCACCGCCCATTTTGATCAAACTTAACTAGGCTAGGGCTAGGATTTCCAACTAGGACTAGGGTTTACAGGTAGGGCTAGATTTAGGGTTGGAATATATATAAATCATGCACCGTGTGAGGATCAAACTCTCGACTTTCAGATTACGACACTGACGCGCTACCGCCTGCGCCAACGAGAATTTGTGGCACCTGTCTTAAAATTCTATTTTACTGTAAAATTGATTCAACCACCGGCCATTTCCATCAAACTGAACTTCATCAAAAGAAAAAGGTACTTCTGTCTGACCATTCTCAAAGTTGGGTTTCCAACTGGGGCTAGGGTTTCCAACAAGGGCTCGAGTTAGGGTTAGGACTAAATAAAACATAGCCCCGTGTGAGGGTTGAACTCACGACTTTCAGTTTACTAGACTGACGCGCTACCGCCTGCGCTACCGAGGCCATGAATAGTTGGTTTTACAAAGCTATTTTACTGTAAAATTGATTCAACCACTGGCCATTTCAATTAAACTCAACTTCACAGACAGTAAACCTTATTCTATGTATTATTTATTATTCTTTTCTATACTGTCAGAAAGGTTTTGGTTTCTGATTTCTTTTTTGTTGTGCTGACTCCCCCCCAATCTCCATTTTCAGTGCAACAAAGTGACAAAAACCAAAAGAAAAAATGCTTTCTCTATTGCACACTAGAGCCAGCATTTCCAACTAGGGCTAGGGTTTCCAACTAGGGTTCCAACTCCGGGTAGGGTTTCAAACTAGGAATTCCAACTGGGGCAAGGGTTTCCAATTAGGGTTTCCAACTCGGGCTGGGGTTTCCAACTAGAGACAACATTGGACAGCTGCCACTTGTTGGGAACCTTTAAATGTTTAGTCTTATCAACGAATGTGTTTCAGAGGCCAGATTTAAAACGTGGCTTCTGGTTTTCGTGAACCAAACCCATTAAAAAAGTGAAAGAATGAAACAGTTCTTAATAGGAGAAGCCTGGTTAGCTCAGGTGGTAGAGCATGCAAGTCTTAATCTCAGGGTTGTGGGTTCTATCCCCATATTGGGCAGCCCACACTTGTCGGGAACCTTTGATTCTTTAGTCTTATCAATAGATGTGTTTCAGAGGCCACACTTAAAACATTTCTCTATTTCCCCTAACCCATTCAAAAAAAATGAAAAAATGAAACAATTCCAAGGTCGAAAAGCCTGGTTAGCTCAGTGGGGAGAACATGCGACTCTTAAACTCAGGGCCGTGGGTTCGGTTCCCACATTGGGCATCCTTGCTTGTTGGGAACCGTTAAACAGTCTTATCAAGGCCACACTGAAAACATGGAGTATTTCACATGGCGATGTGGCCTAATGGATAAGGCACCTGACTTCGGATCAGACGATCCCTTTCATAGTCAATTTAACGTGTCATGCTTTGAAATCAAAAACTTGACTTCAGTCTGAACCAACTCTTGACTGATTGATTGAACTTTATTCATCCCACAGCAGGGAAATTCACTTGTCACAGCAGCGCATATCAGTGCAATAATAATACGAGTGCAAGAATAAAACAAGTGCCAGAATTACAAAAAAGAGTAAATAACAGACAAGGATAAACACAAGTGCTGCTAGTAGAGACGAAACACATTCATTTTATCAGGCGGCATGCATGTTGTAAAGTCTGACAGCAGAGGGAATGAAGGACCTGAGGAACCGTTCCTTCCTACACCGAGGGTGCAAAAGTCTGCCGCGAAAGGAGCTGCTCAGGAACCGCACACTCTCATGGAGGTGGTGAGAGGTGTTGTCCATGATGGATTTAAGCTTAATCAACGTCCTCCTCTCACCCACAACCTCAATGGAGTCCAGGGGACAGCCCAGAACAGAGCTCGCTCTTCTGAGCATCTTATTCAGTCCCCCCCTGTCCCGGTCACTACTGCCCCCACCCCAGCAGACCACAGCGTAGATGATGGCCGAGGCCACCATAGAGTCATAGAAGGTCCGGAGGAGAGCCCTGCACACACCGAAGGACCTCAGTCTCCTCAGCAGATGGAGGCGACTCTGGCCCTTTTTGTACAGGATATGGGTGTGATCAGTCCAGTCCAGTCCAGTCCAGTTTGTTGTTAAGGCGAACACCCAGGAATTTGTAGTTCTCCACTACCTCACTGTCCGATCCCTGGATGTTCATTGGAGTGAAGATGGGTGCTGTCCTCCCGAAGCTCACAATCAACCCCTTCGTCTTGCTGGTGTTGTTCACCTGATGCTGGTTGAGCTCACACCAGCTGACAAAGTCCTTGATGACCAACCTATATTCCAGATCGTTCCCCTCTGCGACATTTCAAACAATGGCCATGTCGTCGGAGAACTTCTGGATTTGGCAGTGCGCGGTGTCGTGGGTAAAGTCTGACGTGAACAGGGTGAAAAGGAAAGGAGCACCCTACCCTGGGGGACACCAGTGCTGCAGTGCACCACGTCGGACTCACTGCGATGTAACCTCACAAACTGCGGCCGGTCGGTGAGGAAGTCCGTTGTCCATGCAGTCAGGCACTGGTCCACACCCGCCTTCTCCATCTTCACCCTAAGCAGTGACGGCTGGATGGTGTTAAAAGCGCTGAAGAAAACAAAGAACATGATCTTCCCAGTGCTCCTGTTGTCCTCCAGGTGAAGCAGTGTTCTGTGCAGTAAATAAATCAATGCATTGTCCACCCCAACACCAGGCAGGTAAGCAAACTGCAGGGGGTCCAGCTGCGCTCCCACTAGTGAACGCAGGTGACCCAGGATGATCCTCTTCATAGTCTTCATCAGGTGGGAAGTCAAGGCAATAGGCCTGAAGTGGTTAGGCTCCTTGGGGCATGGCACCTTTGGTACAGGGACCACGCAGGAGGTCTTCCACAGTACTGGGACCTTGTTCAGGCTCAGGCTTAGGTTGAACAGGTACCTGACCACACCACTCAGCTGGTCCGCACAATCCCTGAGCAGTCTCGGCCAGATGCCGTCTGGGCCCGGGGTCTTCCCTGCTTTGATCTTTCTGAAGTGAACCTGAAGATCTGTAAAGAAGAGGGGGATGTCGGAAGACCGGGGTGATGGAGTGGAGACAGGAGACAGAAGAGTGACTCCGGGGGAGGGGGTTGGTGAGCTGGCGGGGGGGCTGGAGTGTCGAAGGTGGTAGAAAAAGATGCGGAGCGAGGTGAAGGGGTGGGGGGGGGAGGCGGAATCAAATCTGTTGAAGAACAGATTGAGTTCATGCACCTGTTGGATTTTGTCCACAATTTAGGGAGCGCACTATCTGCGCCTCACGGCAAAAGTCATTGCCAATCACCAGTTATCCAATTTACTCACTGTGTGCTCGTTTGATTTCTTCAGATTTAGGAAAATGCTAAGACACTGAAGCAGAAATTAGACTTACACAGGTTGGTTGAGTTCAATCACAATTCTTGTTCAGAAAGCTCTGTCTTCAGGAAAGTACAATACAGCGCTGGGCCTTTCAAGAGCGCAAAGTCTCCATTCAGAAAAGGCCACCTTCAAGGTTCTTTGGTCAGCTTATATTCAGTCGGCCAGTGTGGGCCGAGTTTGATGGGTGATGAGTCTTTGGGGTGGGGCAAGTTCACAGGAGAGTTTGATTCCATGGGAGTGGGTGCTGGTTCGGTGAGAGCTGGTTCCGTGGGGTTGGGTGCTGATTATGGGAGATTCGATTTGTGGGGGCTGTTGTTGTCCTTTCCGTCTTTCAGCCTTGACGATCGTCTTTGGCTTGGCTGTCTCCCTCTGGCACCTGCTGGTTTTATCTCCAAGTGACCTTCCTGTAAACATTCTTGCACATATACTGTTCCACCTCATCCATTCATCATTCTTTCAATTTTGTCATTTTGTACGGAATTATGTGAGCTTTTGGCTGTGACATCATCTACCTATTTATTAATGTTCCCTGACCATGCAAAGTTTGTACTCACCACTTACCATGTTTTTGTTTGTTTGTTCTTTTGATCTCCATGTACTTGCTTACGTCATCATATTCTTAATTTAATCATGCTTTCAACCATATCTTTTCTTTGTTAGGCAAAATATTTCCCTCTGTCCAGAACGTTCAGTAGTAATCGAAAACTGGTGTCTAGAATTAGTCAAAACATAAGATACAATCAAGTACTGAACATTTTTAGACAACTTTGGCAGTGTCCGTGATTTAGAAAATCATCAGGCATGCATTGAACAGTTCCTTAAGGGTCATTAAGCTATTCAGGCAATATATCAAAAAACATTTGTTATTTCAAAGTGCTCAGAAATATATATATCAGATCATAAAGTTATAAAAACCTTTCTCATTACCACTTATCAAAAATGTCTAGTTATGTCTTCTTTATTGATTTGGTGTGTAGGTATAATTATGTTTAAAATGTTTCTTTTATTTATTTAATATGTGAATATACTTGTCTGCTTATGTACTTTATTCAATGAGGTTTGAGCCAGGGCTGTGGACTCGGTCGGATTTTTGCACCGAGTCCGGCCTCTTGACCACCGAGTCCGAGTCCGGGTCCCAGTCCGGCTGTCAATTTTTTCCGTTAATTCATGTGACTGCTTCGTCTTTAGTCAAGGCTAATTTAGATCAAAATCTATCAGAACGAACGCAACTGCTTTCACACTGGCTGGTTCGGCTTATATAGGATCCCTTGCTGAGAGGGCGGACGTAAAAGTGAGGCGACGTTCCAATCGGACGTCGGATCGATAACATTTTCCCTGCCCCACCGGAGTTGTGCTAGTTCATAACGTAGATCACTCGAGGCATAGTCATAAATGTACGGTTGACAATTTAACCGATAGAAGTGGATACATTGGAACATAACCTACACTCTAATATATTATTTGACATGGTATTAAATGCGTGGCTTTACAAAAATGGTCATTGAAGCCCACCCTTAGCCCTGAGTGCCATTGGCATGAGGCAAAACGCTTGAAAACACTCTTGCCCAATTAAATAACCATTCTGAAACACGGGACATGTAAGATAATATTTTTTAATCATTAATTACACCATTATAGCTCAGACATTTATCTAAACACAAATAATTAGTGACGACCCCACAACTATCGAAACACATCAATGATATAAGCTGGGTGACATAATCGTCCTTGACATTGGTACATAATGTAAACATTAGCCTAAGTGCAACTCAACGTGGCCACATTGATCGTAAGCAGGGCTGTGGACAGTATTCCTACTCGCATTCTGAGCAGCATGATGAAAATAAAATTGAACGTGATTTTTTTATTGTCGGACTCGGTGGACTCGGTCAAAATCAGCACCGAGTCTGAGTCCGAGTCCGGCAAAAATGACAGAGTCCGACCGAGTCCGAGTCCCCGAGTCAGAGTCCAAGTCCAGGAATATAGGTACGTTTTGTGTGCCAAATCTTCATTACAGCCAATAGCAGATTTCTGATTAAAGGTACAAAAAGAAAAGCAATGACTATGTGTGTCCGCTGGTTCTTCTCTGCAACACAGGAAGTTTGCATTCACTACAGTTGTGCCCATCGGCAAAAGGCAGCCCCCAACTACCACATGAGTAGCCGACAGGCCTGTTCTAAAACAACTCACTGATGAGGACGTATTATTTTCAAGGAATGTTCTAGAAGTAATCGTTGTTAAAAAAAAAAAACACATGATGGTGGTTCTTGGAGATCACTGTTTATATATACACACACAAATATATATATTGAGTCTAGGGAGACAAATACACCGCAAACTGTGGGTAGGTGTCAGGTGATGAGCCACAGAAAAAAATCACAGTTGCCACAGAAAGATGACAAGCCTCATTTTGAAGCAGAGCTAAACATCAGGGATGAGAACGGCAAATGAAAAAAAACACTGATATATTGATCAAAACCAGAGCACATTTCTTGGCTTGCTTATCCGAGTCGACAGCATAGACATGGAGACTTTCAAGGCAAGTTACCCCAAGTTGCGCAGCGGTCTGGGTTAGCTACAACAACCATACACCATAAAGGTCAAGCCAGGTGCCGTGCCATATTCAGTAAAAAAAAACAGGAGGATTCCACTACCACTGGTGGGTGAAGTCAAGAGAGAGCTCCAGCGCATGGAAGCTCTGGGCGTCATTAGTCGGGTGAAGGAGCCAACTGATTGGTGTGCCGGCATGGTGGTCGTGCCCCAAAAGGACAAAAGCAGCATTTGAAGACCTAAAGAAAGCTCTGTCCTCTCCTCCGGTGCTGGCTATGTATGACCCGGGCAGAGACACCAAAGTATCTGCTGATGCATCATCGTATGGGTTGGGGGGCGTAATTCTTCAGAAATGAGGGGAAGGATGGAAGCCTGTGTCTTACGCATCACGGTCACTCACTCCAACTGAGCAACGATACACACAGGTGGAGAAGGAAGCTCTGGGCCTCACATGGGCCTCACATGGGCCTGTGAACGGTTTCGGGATTTCCTCATTGGAAAGGAGTTTTGCCTGGAGACCGACCATAAACCCCTTCTCATCCTGCTTGGAGCCCAAGCACTGGATCTTTTGCCACAGAGAATCCAGGGTTTCAGGATGAGGGTGATGTGCTACTCATACTCCATCGTGCACATACCAGGAAAGTCGCTTTGGACAGCAGACACACTTTCACGTGCAACCTGTAAAATGACGCATGTCCACTGATGACCAGGAGCTGATGGAGAGCACAAACATATTTGTGGACTGTGTCACTGAGAGTCTACCTGTCAGCTCATCATATACAGAAAACCTGAAAGAGCAGTTGAAAGCCGACAGTGTCTGCTCGCGTGTCATGACCATGTGCATGGAAGGATGGCCAGCACATGCAAAACAGGAACCAGCGCTAAAAAATGACTGGCCGGAGCGAGCCACATTAACAGTGAAAGATGCTAAAGGACACACGACTGGTAATACCTTCCGCAATGAGGAACGACGTGCTGTTCAAATTACACGAAGGACACTTAGGTGTCCTGGAATGTAAATCACGTGCACGTCAATCTGTGTGGTGGCCGGGACTCAGCCAGCAAGTGAACAAAATGGTACTGAACTGCAGGACATGCATACAAGAGCGACACAACCCAAAAGAGGCACTCGTGCCATCAGGGTGCCCTGAAAGACCTTGGCAAAAGTTAGGAACAGACCTTTCTACACAAGAGGCAGAATAATCCTCTAAGGCAGTGGTTCTTAACCTTTTTGGAGGTACCGAACCCCATCAGGTCCATATGTGCATTCAACAAACCCCTCTTTGGGGGGCGGGTTAAACGAACCCCATCAGTTTCATGTGCACATTCACCGAACCCCTCTATATAGGGGGGGATGACATACCAGCAAATCAGTGTGACTTCTGCTGTTGCCTTTGCAAGAACAGTTCAGATATGCGTTATCACGAATTTACACGATATTCAGGTGTGTTCAGCCATCCGTGGGCGGGGGGGGGGGTCCCGGGGCGGGGGCGGGGCAATGACATACCAGCTCTGCCGAACCCCTGAAGCCGACTCACCTAACCCCTAGGGTTCGATCGAACCCAGGTTAAGAACCACTGCTCTAAGGTCTGACGAGACAAAGGCAGTCTACCCTATGATCCCTGGAAAAAGGGAGATGTGGTATTATCGTATGTTGAAACTATAATATTATATAGTTTGTTATTGGAGGTCTCAAATAATGTTGACAGTTGGGGGCTCTGTGGTGCGCCAGGGGCATTGTACTGCTATGTAAGACATGAGTGGGGAGAAAATAAAAAGTTGCTGAATAAAGAAGTTGCATTCGTGTTCATCTCTACTCCGTATAAACACAACAGTCGTGGACTGCGTTCGCGCTCTCCCCTGGTCTTTCTGATTAAAACAAAAATCACACGCAGTCGTACGTACATGGAGTTTAGGTCTGCGGTGCTGTGACACACTGAATGCTTTTGAGCATGTTATTAACTGTACTATGGAACTGTGCATTTGCTTGCTAAACTGTATTAACCAAATTAGTCAATGCAAAATAATATGGAATTACCACGTTCCTGACTCGTCATATGATATGAACGTATCAAAACCTTTTTGTCGGCTGTAGGTCTGTCTTTTTAAGAATACGCCCGATTGTTGTTCCTCATACATCTCAGTATAGATTTCTAGAAAACAACATTTACTTTCTAAAGTAAATTGACAGATTTATATTCAAATGTCAAATATCGAACGCCACCATCACAGTGGAGGTAAATTACACTCCAAACCATGCCAGCAACGAGAAAAGCCTCAATTATTTGCGACACGAGAGATATAGAGCACTTCTGAAATTTGAGAAATCATTTGAGAAATTACGATCGTATTTTGTTTCCCGATTTGAATAAAGTTATGAAATCACACGTTTTCAAATAAAACACAGAGATGGGATCATTTCCCATTCTCTCATACCAAAAGTACACGTACCAAGACATACAACTGTTTTTACCTTCAATACTCATAATAGACGCCCAATCGATAGGTGACACTGTTTGAAAGAAGGTTTGATCAGGTACCTACAATCCTGTGCGCCAAAGATGTTTAAAGTAAAAAAGACATTAATGAAAACAAAATACTTGTTTAAACCTTCTATTTAGGTTGAGTCCTTGTAAGTATAGTAAATCTATCAACGTCTATTGTTTGTATTAGAAGGACTGGTTGCTACAATTTGAGTGTGAGACCGCCTGTGAATTTGGTGAGACCAGCAGTGACGTGGCCCGTTTTGACCCAGATTATCAGATCTCTCTTTCTTTTCAGATGGAATAAATCTTTCGCCTTTTACTAAAGATTTCCGTGGGGAGGAACAATAAGAGTCTATCTCTACCCATTCTCACCAACGGTTTGTTAGAATAGGCCTCTTTGGCACCACTTTTATGGTTAAAATTCTCTCTTCTATGATCAGCTCTCTTAATCCCTCAAACCCAAGAACCGAGACTACACTTGATTTTAGCCAAAAGGCCGAGAAGCGATGGAGTATGCGAGTGACGGACTCACTTACAGGCTTCCCCGTCTACCCATTCTCAGCAACGGTTTGTTAGAATAGGCCTCTTTGGCACATGTGATTAGCTGGGTAGCTTGAGCTATGCCGTTATATCGCTGCAACCCTTCTCTTGCTTTATTAGCTTTCTCTTCTCTATGACACCCTTTGCACATATGTAGAAGTCGCTCTCAGTTAAGACTACAAGGTCACACGTCATCACACAGGCTAGGCAGAGTCGCCTCCTTGCAGAAAGGCGGCCCAGAGTAGTATAAGAGCAGGAACCTTGGCGCTGGGAGAGGGACCTTCTTTCGCATCTCGCAGAAAGGGCTCCACAGCTGTGCATCGATCATTCTGGCATACATCAAATAGTTAAACTGTGAAGGCTGCCTCTTGGTAATTGCTGTTAGCATATCGAGCATTAAAGATAAAGAACTGGGATCAAACCTAACAGGTTACAGTACGGAACAGAGTGCTGCTCTTCTGGGCACTAATAAATCGGCAAACTTGTCTGATGACTTATTTGTTCACTCTTCTTCACCCGCAGTAATAAATATAGTTCACGAGGCATATATGCTTCCCCTTTCAGCAGTCTCTATCCAAATACACAGTGTAGATACCTATTAAAATGGTAGACCCGATGAACATGAAAGGCAAAGATGGATAATTCGCCAAGAACTTTCCAGGGTCATCATATGTACAACGGCTGCACCGAAAGAGTTGGGCCAGAATAGAGCGGAACTCATGCAGAAGTGCATGAACACCACCTTGCTGAAAGAATAAAACCAACACAATGCATGAATTCACGACAAATGACATACCAGCAAATCGGTGTGACTTCTGCTATTGCCTTTGCGAGACCAGTTCAGATATGCTTTATCACGAATTTATAAATCTGGTGTGTTCGGACCTCCGCAGTGGAGGCTCTGCTGAACCCCTGAGACCGACTCACCGAACCCCTAGAGTTTGACCAAATCCAGGTTAAGAACCACTGGTTTAGAGGCAGTTATTTCTGCAAAAGGAGGATCTACTAAATATTGCTGTCATTTTTCTGTTGGAGTTTCCAAATGTATGCACCTGCCTACTTTTGTTTAAATAATGATTGCACCCTGTCTGCAAATCCTATAAACTTCATTTCACTTCTCAAATATCTGTGTTGATCACTGCCATCATCCGCCATGCATGGATTCGGGCCATCTGATTGGTTCCTTTGCCCCCCCATACACACAGGAATTGGTTAGGACTTGATTAGTAAATGCTAGGAATCGTTTTGCCTGTCTGTTCAGAGCAAGAAACAAGCCACTAGCCCCACGGGAAGTTGTCATTTTCTGTAAGCTTGTGTGTATGTAAATTTGTCATGGTCCAACGTAAGACTGTTTAGGGTGAATAAAAAATAACTGCAACAAGTTTATTCTGCTATTAACCAGATTCAAACTGGGGTTGCAGCCGCCTCATTGCTATATTATGGCCAATATGCAGTTGCATGTTTAGGGTCTTTTCTCTAGGAACTTCAGCCACGACACCCAGGCAGACCATGAAAGAATGTCGATGTTAAAATGTTGGTTGAACTATCCAATAACTACGCAGATCCGATGATTCCTAAGACTTGAGATCAGACAAAATTGGAAAGACTATTTTTTGATGGTGTCTGTGAGTTACTTCAACCCAAAAGTTCACATAAATTACACATAGCTAATGTTGACCACAAAATGGTATGTGAGCTGGCCAGGAGTCCTGGAATCTTTTGATTTGTAGACAGATGCGTTATCCATTGCTCCACGAGCCCCACGGGAATATGTGGCTTATAAACTTGTGTGTAACACTTTTGCAAAAATGAAAAACAAAAAAAAAATGGGTGACATTATTTGAATATGCCATGATGCTTTATCCATTGCGCCATTCGCCCTACAAGTTAAGGCTATCGACCGCAAACGTGAGGAAAATCGTCATTGTCCAAAAGATGGCTGTTCAGCAATAGTGAGCAAGGGACAAATTCCACATAGTTATTTGAGTATGCCATGACCCTGATTCGAACCAGGGTTGCTGCAGCCACAACACCGAGTACTAACCACTATATGATCATGGCCAATATGCGCAACTTATTTAACGCTACTGCATACAGGCCATGATCGTGTAGTGGTTAATGGTTGTGTTCCATTCGAATCCGGGTTATGGTATAATCAAATTACTTTGATGAATTTGTCTGCTGGTCACTGTTGCTAAGCAGCCTTCCTTTGGACAATGACAGTTTTCCACACAAGTTTACAGTCGATACAGTCTTGTAGGGTGAGTGGCGCAATGGATGACACATGACGGCAGATTCAAGTGATGAGAATCGAAACAACAGATTCAAGAGACCCAAGGTAAATGAACACAACCCGTTTCGTTTCAATTGACAGCCCATGTGACATGCACCTCAGATGAAATGGGGCTAGTTGATCAACAGCAATGTTTTAACGAAGGGATCATCTGGGAGTTAAACCCCAGACCTCTCACACCCAAAGCAAGATTCATACCCCTAGACCACTGGTGTCAAACTCGAGGCCCGGGGGCCAGTTATGGCTCACCGTATCATTTTCTGTGGCCCGCAACGACAAATTGTGCATTAAATCTATGTCATACTAACATTGCAAATTGTCGGAACTTTTAAGAATCTTCTTAAAATTATTTTTGAAATATGTGAAAAGTTTCCACGAGTCTGATTTGAAAAAGCAATTATTTGTCAGTTTGTTTTGTAGCTTATACTGTATATAATATGAGGCGTTTATTTATTTGGGTTGACAGTCATAATGGCCCATCGAGGGAAACTTTGACTACAATGTGGCCCGCGACAAAAATGAGTTTGACACCCCTGCCCTAGACCAACGAGCCTCAAAGAAAGCTTGCAGACCATGGTACATTCTGTGTAACATTGGCCTGTCATATGAGAAAGGACTCATATGTGAGGTTGCTGTTTGTGGACTTCAGCTCTGCCTTCAACACCATTGTGCCGCAGCGACTCATCTGCAAACTCTATGAGCTGGGCCTCAGTACCTCCCTCTGCAACTGGATACTGGACTTCCTCTGTCAGAGGCCTCAGGTGGTGCGTGTTGGCGACAAAATCTCCGCCAGCATCACGCTGAGCACGGGGGCCCCCCAGGGCTGCGTGCTCAGTCCATTGCTCTTCACCCTGCTGACGCATGACTGCACTGCGACCTACAGCGACAACCACATAGTGAAGTTTGCTGACGACACGACTCTGGTGGGTCTCATCACGAAAGGCGACGAGACTCGGTACAGGTCGGAAGTTGACCTTCTGACCACGTGGTGCAGGGACAACAACCTCCTGCTGAACGTCAATAAGACCAAGGAAATCATTGTTGACTTCCGGAAGGGTCACACAACACACCTGCCGCTGATCATCAACGGTGCTGTGGTGGAGAGGGTGAGCTGCACCAAGTTCCTGGGGGTGCACATCAGTGAGGACCTCTCCTGGTCCGCAAACACCTCGTCACTGGCAAAGAAAGCTCAGCGCCGCCTGTACTTCCTGCGGAAGCTCAGGCGTGCATGTGCTCCTCAGGCAGTCCTGTCTACATTCTACCATGGCACCATTGAGAGCGTCCTCACCAGTTGCATCGCTGTCTGGGGTGGTAACTGCACTGAACAGAACTTGAAGGCCCTGCAGCGCATAGTGAATACGGCTGGTAAGACTCTTGGTGCTTCGCTCCCCTCCCTGAAGGACATTTACACCTCCCATCTCGCCCGCAAGGCAACCTCGATTGCCAGAGATGTGAGTCACCCGGCTCACTCTTTGTTTGACCTTCTGCCCTCTGGGAAGAGGTACAGGAGCCTGCGCTCCCGCACCACCAGACTCGCCAACAGCTTCTTTCTCCAGGCTGTTAGGGCCCTGAACTCGCGACCCCCTTCTGCGTAGCGTGCGGCACTGTTGCGCTATTTTCGGGAATGTCTGCTGTACGCGCACTTGCTCCTTTTTTTTCTGCTCCTCTTATTTATTTATTTATTTATTTATTTATTTATTTATTTATTTATTTATTTATTTATTTATTTATTTACCGTATTTGCCGGTGTATTGGTCGACCTTTTTCGATCCAAAATCAACCGAAAAAAATCGACCTCGACTTATACACCGAGTCATAAAATTTAACTTCGTATTCATCGCTTCAAATGTGATGGTAACCAAGGCCGTTTCTCATGCATCTCATTGTGCGTTGCACTTAGAAAATTTGAACCGGGCGGCGTGCGCGAGTGCGCGGCCCACTGGAAGTCCAATGAGGCGCCGCGATCTCCTGCGCGGTGCTTATAAAATGCCGATCCGCTCGGCTTGGAGCTATTTCCGACCTCCTGTTGGTGCCGGGCGGCGTGCGCGAGCTCGCCGGCCGCGATCTCCTGCGCGGTGCTTATAAAGTGCCGATCCGCTCGGCTTGGAGCTATTTCCGACCTCCCGTTGGTGCCGGGCGGCGTGCGCGAGCTCGCCGGCCGCGATCTCCTGCGCGGTGCTTATAAAGTGCCGATCCGCTCGGCTTGGAGCTATTTCCGACCTCCCGTTGGTGCCGGGCGGCGTGCGCGAGCTCGCCGGCCGCGATCTCCTGCGCGGTGCTTATAAAGTGCCGATCCGCTCGGCTTGGAGCTATTTCCGACCTCCCGTTGGTGCCGGGCGGCGTGCGCGAGCTCGCCGGCCGCGATCTCCTGCGCGGTGCTTATAAAGTGCCGATCCGCTCGGCTTGGAGCTATTTCCGACCTCCCGTTGGTGCCGGGCGGCGTGCGCGAGCTCGCCGGCCGCGATCTCCTGCGCGGTGCTTATAAAGTGCCGATCCGCTCGGCTTGGAGCTATTTCCGACCTCCCGTTGGTGCCGGGCGGCGTGCGCGAGCTCGCCGGCCGCGATCTCCTGCGCGGTGCTTATAAAGTGCCGATCCGCTCGGCTTGGAGCTATTTCCGACCTCCCGTTGGTGCCGGGCGGCGTGCGCGAGCTCGCCGGCCGCGATCTCCTGCGCGGTGCTTATAAAGTGCCGATCCGCTCGGCTTGGAGCTATTTCCGACCTCCCGTTGGTGCCGGGCGGCGTGCGCGAGCTCGCCGGCCGCGATCTCCTGCGCGGTGCTTATAAAGTGCCGATCCGCTCGGCTTGGAGCTATTTCCGACCTCCCGTTGGTGCCGGGCGGCGTGCGCGAGCTCGCCGGCCGCGATCTCCTGCGCGGTGCTTATAAAGTGCCGATCCGCTCGGCTTGGAGCTATTTCCGACCTCCCGTTGGTGCCGGGCGGCGTGCGCGAGCTCGCCGGCCGCGATCTCCTGCGCGGTGCTTATAAAGTGCCGATCCGCTCGGCTTGGAGCTATTTCCGGCCTCCCGTTGGTGCCGGGCGGCGTGCGCGAGCTCGCCGGCCGCGATCTCCTGCGCGGTGCTTATAAAGTGCCGATCCGCTCGGCTTGGAGCTATTTCCGACCTCCTGTTGGTGCCGGGCGGCGTGCGCGAGCTCGCCGGCCGCGATCTCCTGCGCGGTGCTTATAAAGTGCCGATCCGCTCGGCTTGGAGCTATTTCCGGCCTCCCGTTGGTGCCGGGCGGCGTGCGCGAGCTCGCCGGCCGCGATCTCCTCCGCGGTGCTTATAAACAGCCGCATGCGCACGGCCTCCCGGAATTTGAACACATTTCGTCAATAAATTTCGCATATTGAATTTTGAAGTTTAATATAATGCAACAATTGAGCTCGACTTATACAAAGGATATATCATAAAATCGTAAATTTCCGTTGAATTTTAGGGGGTCGACTTATACACCGAGTCGACCTGTACACCGGCAAATACGGTATTTATTTATTTATTTATTTATTTATTGTTGTGTTATTTATTCATTATTTATTCAGCACGCTTTTGTTATACTTGTTTACTTGTTTGTCTGTTGTGAGCCATGTCTTGTCACCGTGGGATAGGGGGGAACGAAATTTCGGTTTCTTTGTGTGTCTTTGGCATGTGGAGAAATTGACAATAAAGCTGACTTTGACTTTGACTTTGACTCCACACAACGATAGACAACAGTGTTTCAAAGAAGAGCTCGTCCGGGAGTTTAACCCGGGCAATCAAAGAACCCTAGGCGAGAATCATTCCCCTGCACCAATGAGCCCCATAGTAGACCAGCTGACCCCATTACATTCCAGCAGAATTTCAAAGATTCTCCCAGAAGGTAAACTTAAAAACACATGGAAGAACACACACAGGTGAAAAAAATGTTTCCTGCTCAGCTTGTGGCCAAAGATTCTCAGAGAAAGGAAGCTTGAAAAGACACACAACAACCCACACTGGTAAGAACCCTTTTTCCTGCTCAGTTTGTGGCCAAAGATTCTCTCAGAAGGTAAATTTAGAAACACATGCAAGAACACACACAGGTGAAAAGCCTTTTTCTTACTCAGTTTGTGGCCAAAGATTCTCAGAGATGGGAAACTTCAAAAGACACACAAGAACCCACACTGGTGAGAAAAACCTTTTGCCTGCTCAGTTTGTGGTCAAAGATTCTCAGAGAAGCGACAGTTCAAAACACATACACAGGTAAGAACCCTCTTTCCTGTTTAGTTTGTGGCAAATATTCTCTCAAAGCAAGCCTTCGACGAGGATGGGATTTGAACCCATGCGTGCAGAGCACAACGGATTAGCAATCCATCGCCTTAACCTCTCGGCCACCTCGTCTTGTGTTGATAAGTCATGTTACGTATGTTGTGCCAAGATACTTTGGATGTGAATGTGAAACCGACGAGGATGTGATATGAAATGATGAGTGGAGAGCACAATGGAGTAGCAACCCATCGCCTAAATATTTCAGCCATCGCATCTCATGCATGAGTTGAATAGGCGACGTGATATGGTATGTACGGTGTAGTATAAGCCGCAAGGTAAAATGATACGATACTTTAGATGTGTAACGAAGAAAAGGTAAGCCACAAAATAAGTGACACTGTAAACAAAGCAAAACGTTTTTTCAATGTTGTCTCACCCCAAATCTTTGGGATCATCGGATCTGCACAGTTGGATAGTTCCACCGACATTTTAACATCAACATTCTTTCATGGGTGTCTTGGCTGAAGATCCTAAAGAAAAGACCCTAAACTTATTGTATGCGATTGCATATTGGTCATGATCGTATAGTGTTGTGGCCGTAGCATCACCGGAACGAATCTGGGTCATGGCGTCAGTAAATTACCTTGCTGAATTTGTCCGTTGTTCACTGTTGCCAAACAGCCTTCTGTTGAACGCAGGCTTCCAGACATTACGTCCACCTATGTTTTAACATCAACTTTATTTCATAAAGTTCTTCCAAATTCATCTTGGTGAAACTCCCTCCCTCAGGTGTTCCCATCTTTTTTTAGGCCTGGCTGCCACGAGGCAGCGGTAGAAACAAAATATGACCCTGAAAGGGCACGCCCAAACCGGCTATGATATTAATCAGAATTCGTTCATCACTAAAATGCAGTCCTCAGGTCCATGTCATATTCGCTACCAATCGGAATGTAACGGACAGATTTATATTCAAATGTCAAATCTCGAACGCCACCGTCGCAGTGGAGGTGAATTACACTCCAAATTCACCTCCACTGCAACGACAAAAGCCTCAATTATTTGCGACACGAGAGATATAGAGCACTTCTGAAATTTGAGAAATCATTTGAGAAATTACGATCGTATTTTCTTTCCCGATTTGTGTCGTTATGAAATCACATGTTTTCAAATAAAACACAGAGATGGGATCGTTTCCCATTCTCTGATATCAAAAGTACACGTACCAAGACATACAACTGTTTTTACCTTCAATACTCAAAATAGACGCCCAATCGCTGTTTGAAAGAATGTGTTCGATCAGGTACCTACAATCCTGTGCGCCAACAATGTTTTAAGTAAAAAAGACATTAATGAACACAAAATACTCGTTCGTTTAAACCTTCTATTTAGGTTGAGGCCTTCTAAGTATAGTAAATCTATGAACGTCTATTGTTTGTATTAGAAGGAATGGTTGCTGCAATTTGAGTGTGAGACCCTCTGTGAATTTGGTGAGACCAGCAGTGGGGTGGCCCGTTTTCACCCAGATTATCAGCTCATTCTTTTTTCTCTTCAGATCGAATAAATCGTTCGCCTTTTACTAAAGATTTCCGTGGGGAGGAACAATAAGAGTCTATCTCTAGCCATTCTCACCAACGGTTTGTTAGAATAGGCCTCTTTGGCACATGTGTTTAGCTGGGCAGCTTGAGCTATGCCGTTATATTGCTGCAACCCTTCTCTTGCTTTATTAGCTTTCTCTTCTCTATGACACCCTTTGCACATATGTAGAATTCGCTCTCAGTTAAGACGACAAGGTCACACGTTATCATACAGATTAGGCAGAGTCGCCTCCTTGCAGGAAGGCGGCCCAGAGTAGTATAAGAGCAGGAACCTTGGCGCTGAGAGAGGGACCTTCTTTCGCATCTGGCAGAAAGGGCTCCACAGCTGTGCATCGATCATTCTGGCATACATTAAAGAGTTAAACTGTGAAGGCTGCCTCTTGGTAATTGCTGTTAGCATATCGAGCATTAAAGATAAAGAACCGGGAACAAACCTAGCAGGTTACAGTACGGAACAGAGTGCTGCTCTTCTGGGCACTAATAAATCGGCAAGCTTGTCTGCTGACTTATTTGTTCACTCTTCTTCACCCGCAGTAATGCATGTAGTTCACGAGGCATATATGTGTCCCCTTTCAGCAGTCTCTATCCAAATACACAGTGTAGGTACCTATTAAAAGGGTAGTCCCGATGAACATGAAAGGCAAAGATTGATCATTCGCAAAGAACTTTCCATGGTCATCATATGTACGAAAGAGTTGGGCCAGAAGACTAGAGCGGAACTTATGCAGAAGTGCATGGACACCACCTTGTTGAAAGAATAAAACCAACACAATGCATGAATTCACGACAAATGATATACCAGCAAATCAGTAGTACTTCTGCTGTTGCCTTTGCGAGACCAGTTCAGATATGCGTTATCACGAATTTATAAATCAGGTGTGTTCGGACCTCCGCAGTGGAGGGAGGCTCTGCTAAACCCCTGAGACCGACTCACCGAACCCCTAGAGTTTGACCGAATCCAGGTTAAGAACCACTGGTTCAGAGGCTGTTATTTCTGCAAAAGGAGGAACTACTAAATATTGATGTCATTTTTCTGTTGGGGTTTCCAAATGTATGCGCCTGCCTACTTTTGTTTAAATAATGATTGTACACTGTCTGCAAATCCTATAAACTTCATTTCAATTCTCAAATATCACTGTGTCGATCACTGCCGTCATCGGCCATGCATGGATTCGGGCCATCTGATTGGTTCCTTTGCCCCCCCCCCTCCCCCATACACACACAGGAATTGGTTAGGACTTGATTAGTAAGTGTTAGGAATCGTTTTGGCTGTCCGTTCAGAGCAAGGAACGAGCCACTAGCCCCACGGGAAGTTGTCATTTTCTGTAAGCTTGCGTGTATGTAAATTTGTCATGGTCCAACGTAAGACTGTTGAGGGTGAATAAAAAATAACTGCAACAAGTTCATTCGGCTATTAACCAGATTCAAACTGGGGTTGCAGCCGCCTCAATGCTATATTATGGCCAACATGCAGTTGCATGTTTAGGGTCTTTTCTCTAGGATCTTCAGCCACGACACTCAAGCAGACCATGAAAGATTGTTGATGTTAAAATGTTGGTGGAACTATCCAATAACTACGCAGATCCGATGATCCCTAAGTCTCGAGATGAGACAAAATTGGAAAGACTATTGGTTGACAGTGTCTGTGAGTTACTTCAACCCAATAGTTCACAGAAATTACACATAGCTAATGTTGACCACAAAATGGCATGTGAGCTGGCCAGGAGTCCTGGAATCTTCTGATCTGTAGACAGATGCGTTCGTTATCCATTGCTCCACGAGCCCCACGGGAATATGTGGCTTGTAAGCTTTTGCAAAAATGAAAAAATAAAATAAAAAATGGGTGACATTATTTGAATACGCCATGATGCTTTATCCATTGCGCCACTCGCCCTACAAGTTAAGGCTATCGACCGCAAACGTGTGGAAAATCGTCATTGTCCAAAAGATGGCTGTTTAGCAATATTAAGAAAGGGACAAATTCCACACAGTAATTGGAGTGTGCCATGACCCGGATTTGAACCGGGGTTGCTGCGGCCACAACGCAGAGTACTAACCACTATACCATCATGTGCATCTTATTAACGCTACTGCATACAGGCCATGATCGTGTAGTGGTTAATGTTCGATTCGAATCCGGGTTATGGTATAATCAAATGACCTTGTTGAATTTGTCTGCTGGTCACTGTTGCTAAACAGCCTTCCTTTGGACAATGACAGTTTTCCACACAAGTTTACAGTCGATACAGTCTTGTAGGGTGAGTGGCGCAATGGATGACACATGACGGCAGATTCAAGTGATGAGAATCGAAACAACAGATTCAAGAGACCCAAGGTAAATGAACACAACCCGTTTCGTTTCAATTGACAGCCCATGTGACATGCACCTCAGATGAAATGGGGCTAGTTGATCAACAGCAATGTTTTAACGAAGGGATCATCTGGGAGTTAAACCCCAGACCTCTCACACCCAAAGCAAGATTCATACCCCTAGACCACTGGTGTCAAACTCGAGGCCCGGGGGCCAGTTATGGCCCACCGTATCATTTTCTGTGGCCCGCAACGACAAATTGTGCATTAAATCTATGTCATACTAACATTGCAAATTGTCGGAACTTTTAAGAATCTTCTTAAAATTATTTTTGAAATATGTGAAAAGTTTCCACGAGTCTGATTTGAAAAAGCAATTATTTGTCAGTTTGTTTTGTAGCTTATACTGTATATAATATGAGGCGTTTATTTATTTGGGTTGACAGTCATAATGGCCCGTCGAGGGAAACTTTGACTACAATGTGGCCCGCGACAAAAATGAGTTTGACACCCATGCCCTAGACCAACGAGCCTCAAAGAAAGCTTGCAGACCATGTTACATTCTGTGTAACATTGGCCTGTCAAACACTCCACACAACGATAGACAACAGTGTTTCAAAGAAGAGCCCGTCCGGGAGTTTTACCCGGGTAATCAAAGAACCCTAGGCAAGAATCATTCCCCTGCACCAATGAGCCCCATACTAGACCAGCTGACCCCATTATATTCCGATTGGTAGCCCATGTGACATGGACCTGAAGACTGAATGTCAGTGATTTAAGTCAAGTCAACAAGTCCGATGTCAGCGGCGCGTTGCAGTTCAAATTTTGCTACAGGCCCATATAACAATATATAAACTATGTATGAAATAACAAAAATATAAACAACTATTTTATCGAACCATGCATGTCACTCCAAATCAATAAATCCATCAGAATCTTCGTCTTCCGTGTCACTTGAGAAAAAAACAAAAGAAAAAAAAATTGACGCCGGAAAGAATACGTGTGCCACGGACGTCAGACTAGATATATCAAATAAATGTAATATAAACATCAATTTTAACAAACCATCCGTGTCACTCCAAATCATTAAATCCACCGGAATATTCATCCTATGTGTAAAAAAACCCCCAAAATAAACAGCTGTCGATTCCGGACCTACGTGCGGCGCTGATGTCAGCCTCATTTTCAGTTGGCGGCTCCAATTATTCCACAGATCTACATATATAACTATATCGTAGCGTTACAGAAGTACCAGGCAAGACGTGGGTTTGGTAACAGGCCGGCTCTTTATTTCACAAATCAAGAGCTCAACATGTGAGCCAACACACGCAAGCGCCCAGGATCGCTCTTTCCGCCCCCCCCACGCCCTGCTGCCTTCACGGCCTCCCTAAAAAATCGGAAACTACTGAAGTCTAACAACATACACGTTGCTACTCTAAATAAACTACATATCAAATAACTATAAAATAAATAACAAGTTTATCGAATAATCTGTATAACTCCAAATCACTAAATCTCCCGACTTCGGAAGTCAGTAAATGGAACTCATTGTCAGTGAGGCTCCAATTATTCCACAGCCATAGTGCCCCCTCATGCGGTTAAAAAGTGAAAATAACATGTGAAGTGATCAACTATACTAGTAAATAGGTAAAGTGTTAATGATAAAGTAAAAATTTGTGAAAAACTAGCTCAGTGGCCTAGTAGTAGAGTGTCCGCCCTGAGACTGGAAGGTTGTGGGTTCAAACCCCGGCCGGGTCATACCAAAGACTATAAAAATGGGACCCATTGCCTCCCTGCTTGGCACTCAGCATTAAGGGTTGGAATTGGGGGGTTAGATCACCAAATGATTCCCGAGCGCGGCACCGCTGCTGCTCACTGCTCCCCTCTCCCCCAGGGGATGGATTAAAATCACATGGGGATGGGTTAAATGCAGAGGACAAATTTCACCACACCCAGATGTGTGTGTGACGATGATCATTGGGACTTTAACTTTAAAAAATTCACATATAAGTCGCTCCTGAGTAAAAGTCGCCCCCCCACCCAAAGTATGAAAAAAAACCTCGACTTATAGTCCGAAACATACGGTGTATAAATGTGTTATTTATTTATATAAAGGCCGGTCCACGAAAATATTTCTGACACGTAACCGGTCCGTGGCACAAAAGAGGTTGGAGACCACTGATTTAGTAGAAGGTGGCTACAGATGAAAGTTTCAGTTCAATTTGAAAAATTTACAGGTCACTCAAGTTCAGACGCACGCACAACCAATGCAGCTATATAATAACTCTGCTGCAAACATAGGTTAACGCACTTGGGTTGAAAAGCGAACCCCGGTCTTTCACGCAACAAGCAGAGATACTATTCACGATACTAACGAGGAACATGCCCTGTGTTGGGGCAAGATGCACTGCTTGGCGGAAGAAAGGAAAGGGAGGGGACAGAAAGGAGAACGCTCACGGAACACATGCGCATATACCTATTATGTGGATTTTAACCATCTGTAAAGGTTTCTAAAACAGTACTGAAATGGGACAATCTGCTGGTCTGGTTCATATATGCCTGCCTTCAAGTTTAGAGGGCACTACCTTTAGGGGGAGCATTGAAGGTTAGGGTTAAATGTGAGGGGGTTACCGTTAGCGAGTTAGCAGGTTAGGGGTTAATTATTAGGGTTTGGTTATTATTAGGGTTTTAGAGTTAGCGTTAGGGCTTGAAGTTAGGGAATTAGGAGCATTAGGCCAACCAGATTCCATTTATTCCATTAATCACTGACATTCAGTCTTCAGGTCCATGTCACATGGGCTACCAATCGGAATGTAACGGGGTCAGCTGGTCGACTATGGGGCTCATTGGTACAGGGGAATGATTCTTGCATGATTCTTGCTTTGGGTGCATGATTGCCTTGGTTTAGCTCCCGGACAAGCTCCTCTTGCAAACACTGTTGTCTATCATTATGTGGAGCGTTTGACAGGCCAACGTTACACGGAATGTAACATGGTCCGCAAGCCCTCATTCTTGTTCGTTGGTCTAAGGGTATGATTCTCGCTTTGGGTGTGGGAGGTCCTGGGTTCAACTCCCAGACGAACCCTTCGTTAAAACATTGCTGTTGATCAACTAGCCCAATTTAATCTTGGGGGCTAGCCCGAATCCATACACGGTGGATGGCGACAGTGATATTTGAGAAGTGAAAAGAAGTTTATTGGATTTGCAGACAGTGTGCAATCATTATTTCAACAAAGGTAGGCAGGTACATAAATTTAGTAGATCCTCCTTTTGCAGAAATAACAGCCTCTAGACCAGTGGTTCTTAACCTGGGTTCGGTCAAACCCTGGGGGTTCGGTGAGTGGTTTTCAGGGGTTCGACAGAGCCTCCACTGCAGAGGTCCGAACACACTTGATTTATATATCCACATATCTGAACTGGTCTCGCAAAGGCAAAAGCAGAAGTCACACTGATTTGCTGGTATGTCATTTGTTGTGAATTCATGCATTGTGTTTGTTTTATTCTTTGAACAAGGTGATGTTTATGCACGGCTCATTTTGTGCACCAGTAAAAACATCTCTGTCTTGAAAAAAAAAAAAAAAATCACTAAAGAGGGGTTTGGTGAATGCGCATATGAAACTGCTGGGGTTTGGTACCGCCAACAAGGTTAAGAAACACTGCTCTAGATACTTCCTAAAGCTTCTATAGCTGCTTCTAATGTGAGTGTGGATTCTGGTTGAAGGTATATTGGACCATTCTTCTTGACAAATCTGTAACTCCCATGAACTTCATTTCACTTTTCAAATATCTTTGTCTCTGTCCGTTATATGATATATTTAACTGATATTGCTGATCTGAACAGCCAATGATTTATAAAGGAAAATCTTGAAATTGATTTTGCATACGAATGAAACTTTTGCATATGACCGTATATGACCAAAGGGTTGAGGTCCAACCGAGACTTGAGCTGGGATCACTGGTTTCAGAGTTGAGTGTTCAAGGAACCCTCAGGTGTATAGAAGCATAGGCTTTCATGGGGCAGCACACAAGCAACCATTTCACAATTTCTACCCAGCTATATGACAATATATTTGAGGTCCCACCAAGACTTGAACTCAGAATGCTGGATTCAGTGTCCAGAGTACTTACCATTACACTATGGAACCCTGGCAGTGACAGAAGGAGGGGCATCATTTTTCTAAGCACAATGCACTCTCTAAGGCGCTCATTTTACTAAACTGACAAAATTAGTGGAAGCAGTGATTACACACTCATAGTGCTGTACACAATGTACTGGATTGGAATTTCCAAATTTTTGTTCCAGACAAATGACTACAAATTGTAAGTTCCACCAAGACCTGAGCTTGTATTGCTAGATTCAGAGTGCTCACAATCACACCATGCCAACATTATACGGTAATCTAGAAGAGCATTAGCTTTCGAACCATCCAAGATCTAAAGTAAGTTCCACCAGTTGACATTGTAACTCGGAGAACATGTGATTACTTTATCAAATACTATTTGACCAATTATTTGAGGTACCACTGAAACTTAAAACTCGGATCACTGGATTCAGAGTCCAGAGTGCTAACCATTACACCATGGAATAGACACACACACACGTACTCACACTTACACACACGCGCGCACACACACACACACACACACACACACACACACACACACACACACACACACACACACACACACACACACACACACACACACACACACACACACACACACACACACGCACACAGGACAGTGACTCTCATAAACATAGATACAAAATAGTCAGGTGACGCTTTCCCGCCTTTTCCGGACAGTATAATAGCTTGACCTGGAGATGGGGGATGTTGTTACATCTGCTGAAGTGCCGTGTGCATTGACCGCCATTAAACAATTCCAAGATCTTGCCAATAAAGAACAAACCGTTACTCCACATCTTAGTTTTCCTGACCCAGCAACAGACATCATCAACAACATGCAACAGCTGTTGGTGGAATCGAACCCGCACTTTCCTAACTGTGAAGTGGACGTGCTAACCAGTGTACCACCAAGCCGCCAAAGAGCATATAAATATTACTATGTAGAGTCAAATACAAGCCAGATTCCAGATTCAAAACCACCCTTCGACGAGGATGGGAATCCATGCGTGCAGAGCACAGCGGATTATCAATCCATCACCTTAAACTCTCGGCCGCCTCTTCTTGGACAATTTGTGTTGACACATCACATTATGTACGTTGTGCCAAGATACTTTCGATGTGAAGATATTGAAAATCCGGCGAGGATGTGATATGAAATGATGAGTGGAGACCACAATCGGGTAGCAACACATCGCCTGAATATCTCAGCCACTGCATCTCATGCATGAGTTGTATGGGCGACATGACATGATATGGTATGTACGGTGTGGTATAACCCGCAAGGTAATATGATACGATACTTTAGATGTGAAATGATGAAGAGGTAAGCCACAAAAGAAGTGACACTGTCAACAAAGAAAAACGTTTTTTCAATGTTGTCTCACCCCAAATCTTTGGAATTATCGGATCTGCGCAGTTGGATAATTCCACCAACATTTTGACATCAACATTCTTTCATGGTCTGCCTAGGTGTCCTGGTTGAAGATCCTAAAGGTTTTGAACTCATTTTATGCTTCCACATATAAGCCATGATCGTATAGTGATAAGTACTCTGCGTTGCGGCCCCAGCAACTCCGGTTGAATCATGTTTGCAAAAGTATTACACACAAGCTTGGAAGGTACAACCTATTCCTGGGCAATGGACACAATGGATAATGCATCTGACTACGGAACAGAAGATTCTAGTTTCAATTCCTCGCTACCTTATATGGCACATTTTGGTCAACATTAGCTATGTGCACTTGAAACTTATGCAGTGAAGTGACTTAAGGACACTGTCAAGTTTTTCCAATGTTGTCTCATCTCAAGTCTTTGGAAGTCTGATAGTTCCACCAACATTTTAACATCAACATTCTTTCATTGTATGCCTGGGTGTCCTGGCTGCAGATCCTAAAAAAAGACCCTAAACTCATTGTATGCTATTGCATGATCGTGTAGCGTTGTGGCCGCAGCATCCCCGGAACAAATCTGGGTCACGGCCTAATTAAATTACCTTGCTGAATTTGTCCATTGTTCATTGTTGCCAAACAGTCTTCTGTTAAACACAAGCTTCCAGACATTACGTCCACCTATGTTTTAATATCCACTTTATTTCATCTTTTTTTAGGCCTGGCTGCCACGAGGCAGCGGTAGACATACAATTATGACCCTGAAAGAATACGCGCAAACTGGCCATGATCCATCCATCCATTTTCTGAACCGCTTAGTCCCCACGGGGGTCGCGGGCGTGCTGGAGCCTATCCCAGCCGTCATCAGGCAGTAGGCGGGGGACACCCTGAACTGGTTGCCAGCCAATCGCAGGGCACACAGAGACAGACAACCAATCGCACTCACACTCACACCTAGGGACAATTTGGAGTCTTCAATCGGCCTACCAAGCATGTTTTTGGAATGTGGGAGGAAACCGGAGTGCCCGGAGAAAACCCACGCCATGATATTTATCAAAATTCGTTAATCACCGAAATGCAGTCCTCAGGTCAATGTCATATTCGCTACCAATCGGAATGTAACGGCGTCAGCTAATTTGATACAGGGCTCGTTGGTCGAGGGGCATGATTCTCGCTTAGGGTAGGAGAGGTCTCGGATTCAACTATCGAATGAGGCCTACTTTGAAACACAGCTGTCTCCCGTTCTCTGCCATTTTCGACAGGCCAATGTCACATGCGCATCATTTACAGGCTGCATTTGTGTGACACGTGATGTTTCGGGTGGTAGCTACACTGAATACAACATGAAGGCCCTGCAGCGCATAGTGAACACGGCTGGTAAGATTAATGGTGCTTCATTCCCCTCCCTGAAGGACATTTACACCTCCCATCTCACCCGCAAGGCAACCTCGATTGCCAGAGATGTGAGTCACCCGGCTCACTCTTTGTTTGACCTTCTGCCCTCTGGGAAGAGGTACAGGAGCCTGCGCTCCCGCACCACCAGACTCGCCAACAGCTTCATACTTCAGGCCGTTAGGATCCTGAACTCTCTCCCCCCTTCTGCGTAGCGTCCTGTATTTTCGCGCTATATTCTGACTGTCTGCTGTATGCACACTTGCTCCAATTTTGCTCCTCGTATTTATTATATTATTTGCTTATTTATTATTTATTCATCTGTCAGGCGCGGAGCAGGGAGAGGACTCGAATGCAGAGTTTCCAAAGTCCAAAGATGTGTTTATTTTCTCCAATGGCAGTAGTAACAAAAAGCGCCTCAATATGAGGGAAAAAAGGGGGAAACTAAGGCGCCTCGAACCGAGAGAGAAAAAGGGGAAATCAAAGCGCCTCGAACCGAGGGAAAGACTATAACAAAGATAACTATGTAACCAAGTTAACATAGGTGATCAAAGTCGTTCAAAGAAGGCTTCTACGTGGAACTCGAGGGTTTCGTGATCGCTAGTGTTCTGAGCAAGGCAAGACGCACTGGCACTGGACACAGGGAAAGGCGCGGGTTATATGGACACAGGAGGGGAACACAAGTGAAGACAGTTGGTCATTGGCGCAGGTGCACACACTTGGAATCAGGGAGTCACGTGACCGGACGCACAGGGGAAGGACACACCGACTGGAACGAGAGGAAAATTACACAATAAAACAGGAAGTGACCAGGACGACACATGACAGCATGGCATCATCACTCTTATTTATTCATTGTTTACTTGTATGTATATTGTGTACTATGTCTTGTCACCGTGGGATAGTGGGAACGTAATTTCGATCTCTTTGTGTGTCTTGACATGTGAAGAAATTGACAATAAAGCAGACTTTGACTTTTGACTTTGAATTTAGACACGGCTAAGAACTACCAAATGGAATGTATCAGACTCAGCATGGTTCCATCTGAATTAGTGAAAGAAGCCAATTTTCACCCAGTCTCAAATCAGGTACCACAACATAATTGCAGCGCAAAATCGTTTTAATGTGTCATGGACTTTGCATAGGAACCAACAATGACAAGAAATAGTAGAAGAAGCTTTTTCCACCCAGTCTCAAACTGGGGATCGTTCACGTGTTAGGCCAGTGGTCGGCAACCCAAAATGTTCAAAAAGCCATGTTGACCCACCCCCCCAAAAAAAAACATACCTGTCTAGAGCGGCAAAAATCTAAAACCTTTTTATAAGGCAATATAGACTGTCAATACATGACCTGTATGCCTACTATTAAAATAATTAAGTAGGCTACAAATACAAAGCAACAAAGCGACGCAAGACGTTGCCTCTGGATACCCAGCAGACTTTGTTGAGCAGCAGGAGATCGTCATATTCGCTCTCAACTTCATCTAGCAATTCACGGAACTGGTGGTGGTTTAATGCTTTTGCGATTGTTTTCTTCACAATTTGGATGACAAGGTTCATTACCTCCATACAATCTGGTGGGAATGTTTACGCACACAGCGCCTCTTGGTGCACTATGCAATGGAATGCAAACAAATTTCGATCCAATGCTTTCTGTCGTAAGGTCACAAACTTTTGCGACCCTCTCAAACTTGGTGTGCCGTCTGTAGGGTCTGAAATCAGATGGCCAGTGTGTATCGCTGTCATTTAAACACTGCAGCACAGCCTCGCAGATGTCCTCCCCCCGTGTTTGGCCTTTTAGTGGTATCAATTTCTTCTTCAAGATTCAAGATTCAAGAGTTTTTTATTCGCCATGTTTGAGCGTGCCAAACAAGGAATTTGACTTCGGTAAATCACAGCCTCTGTTCAACATTTAGGTGACTAACAACAACACTCAGGACATGTGAAAAATGAAAGATATTCTCAAACATCCCCTGATCCTAAACTGATCTTAAACTCCCAAGAGGGCAAGGAAAAACTCAAAACTCCAGCTAGGGGAAATGAGAAACCTTGAGAAGAGACCACAGATGGGAGGGTCCCTCTTCTAGGATGACCAGGCTGCAATGGATGCAGAGAGGACACATAGTACAAACAGTGTAGACAAAAAGGTGTGGAAAGCGGGATGTTATTGCACAGTAATGACTCTGAGACTCTAAGAGTGGTGTGAGTTCATCAGAGCGACAGCCTGGGGGAAGAAGCTGTCTCTGTGTCTGCTGGTTTTAGTGTACAGAGCTCTATAACGGCATCCGGAGGGGAGTAGTTCAAACAGGCTGCAACCTGGGTGCGAAGGGTCTGTTGAGATGTTACTTGCACGTTTCCTGGTCCTGGACAGGTACAAGTCTCGGATAGATGGGAGGTTGATTCCAATTATCTTTTCTGCAGTCCTTATTGTCCGTTGCAGTCTGTGCTTGTCTTGTTTGTAGGCCGATCCAAACCAGACAGTGATGGAGGTGCAGAGGACAGACTGGATGATGGCAGTGTAGGCGTTGCACTCGGGCGAGACAAAAAGAGCTAGGGAGAACAAGGCACTAACAAAAAGCGTCGCTCTGTGGCGAGACAGAAAAGAGGAATCTTACTAGGACTTAGGACGGCAAGGAATCGCTGGTGGTCGGGACGAGGCAAGACACACTGGCACAAGACAAGGGGAAGACACGGACTAAATACACACAAAAGGGCTGGGACACAGGTGCTGACAATTAGCGTCAACCACACAGGTGCACACAATTGGGATCAGGGAATACAAGACAACAGAAACAGAGGAAGGGACCACGAACTGAAACTGAAGGGATGACAAAATAAAACAGGAAGTGAAGTTACGACACCGACAAGACAGAAATCCGGAAAATAAACGTGACCGCATGACATTCCGCGCTTTATTATCTACCGGGCTGCAACAAAACTTGCAGCAGTAGTAGAGTTTGGAGATGCAATCCTCTTCTTGAAACAGTTTTTTCGTTCCTCAAATTGCACCTTTCCTCTCAGTTCCAACTGGGTGATCAGAAGCAAATTTAGCATGCTTTAGCTGAAAATGTCACTCCAAATTGCTCTTTTTGTCATATTTGACAACTTCTCATTGCAAATCAAATATTCAGGCAATCCTTCAGCATTGGCAATGAAAGCAAATGGTTGAGTCCATTCTTTCTTAAACCCTCTGTTCTTATCAGCAATCTTTCTCTTTTTGCCTTTAGAATCCATGGCCCGTCACTCAAACACCTGTTTGTTTACAACTCGCCTGTGCTGTGTCGCTTGGTATGACGCAATTTTGCGCCATTCTGATATTCAGTATTTTTAATATATTCACAACTACATACATTTTCTACAGAATAAGAATGTTTGTGCCATGATTACCATCTAAAAACCATATTTAAAAAACACAAAAAACAAAAAGAAACCCATATTTTTCCATTTTCATGCATTTTTGCAAAAGCTCCAGGTAGCAGCTAGGATTGTGCTAAAGCGCTGCATGAGTTTCTGATAAGATGCACTCACTGAATGTCTTCTTGGTTGGATTAACTGGAGGCAGCTCTGGAGTGGGTCTGCAATCAGCTAGCCAAGCCAAGAAGTAAAGAGTTGGCTTGACAGTTGAAGGAAAAAAAAAATGCAAACACAGATTAGAGGCTGGTTCGTCCGACATGTGGTCAGGTGACCATTGTAGCGGAGTGTCGCACACCTGGCTGTTGCTGACTCAGAGACCTTCTGGCTCCTGTTTGCCGAAGTGTCCCTGGCACACTTTGCAAAGCAGACAGCACTGACAAATATATTTAGAAAATGTTGTTTCCACTCAGTCTCAAAGAGGGGGTGTTTCCAGCTGAGAAGAACACGATGACTACTACGCTATGGAAACTGCTGTGACGTCCAAAGCATTTTGAGAAGCCCGGCAAAAGTTCAACAAAAGTGAGTGAAGAAAAAAGCAGGCACTTGTGAACTTTTTGATTTGCTTTTCAAAAGTGTGCCAGCAAAAACTATTTTTTCATACAAAGAAATAAACTCCGCGTCGGGGAGATGAAGCCCGATTTGCCAAGCCGATATTGAATACCGTAATTTCCGGTGTATAAGCTGCACCGGTGAATAAGCCGCACCAGCTAAAATTCGGGGATAATTTATTTTTTTTCTTACATAAGCCGCACCTGCACACGAGTTTTTTACAAAGAAAGACAGTACACAGAAATCCTTTTTGAAGTTTCAATAACATGCTTTAACATGTCTTTCTAAACATTGCCTGTGACGCAGCAGTAGTATCGCAGCAACACGGAAGTGTGCACCTGAGTTATCAACAAAGAAATACTGGACACAGAAAGCTTTTTTAAAGTTTTAATAACATACCTTAACATTTCTTTCCAAACACTGCCTGTGACGCAGCAGTAATACCGCAGCAACACGGAAGTAACACAGCACTAATAGGGTTTGATTAAATAAAACATGCCGGTAAAAGTCACTGAGACGCGGCGGTAACACAGCAGCAACACGGTAGCAGAGCACTAACAGGGCTGGTTAAAATAAAAGTAAAAAAAAGAGCTTCATCGTCTTCATCTTCCTCCTGTGCACTGAAACCGTCGAAGTCTTCCTCCTCAATTTCCGATTGGAATAGCGTTAGATATCCTTCGCCACACACTTTCTCAATATCTCTTTCATCGTCGTTTTTATCCATTTCTTCTGGCATTTTCCATGATGAGGGTCTGTTCATGCTCATCTTATTCATGCACGAAGCGCTAAATTACATTAAACTTGCGAGCGACACGAGTAGACGGGACCACGAAATAAAGAAAAGGGTGCCGCAACACAATGTCATCAACATCGACTGCCTTTAGCTTAAAAGCGGCATCATATGCATTTCTTTTTTCCCCCATAATGACGGTTTGTGTATAAAAGCTTCCTTTCAGTAATGTCCGTCTTGATCGCGTTCTGCGTGATGCGCGAAATGTTGTGAACACAAACCAGCACGTCTTCTTCGGCGCATTATCTCTTCTTCGCCCGTCTCGCTCTTGCTTCCTGCGAGAGCGCCCCCTGGAGGCCGGAGGCCGTAAAAATCCATAAGTACGCCGCGCCGCCATTTAAGCCTCAGGGTTCAAAGTAACCTTCTGAATAAAATGCATTAAAAGTTCACATTCATTACAACTTGTTTTTGGTGAGCATAATTGAATTTAAATGCTGATTGATTGGGTTTTAATACAATGCAGATGGTCCAAACAGCGCCACTGCTTTGTGTAATCTCTGAGTCACATGGCAGAGTAAGAGAAAGGGTTTAGAGCACAGGTGTCAAACTCAAGGCCCGGGGGGCAGGTACGGCCCGCCACATCATTCTATGTGGCCCACGAAGACAAATTGTGCATCAAATTCGTGTGTCATTACTAGAATTGCAAATTGTCTTCACTTTTAATAATATCTTTTTTTTTAAAAATTTGACCAGTTTTTACTAATCTGATTTGAAAACGAGTCATCTGTCAGTTTGTTTTGTAGCTTTTACTATATATAATAGTGTTAAGAGTAAAAGTGTTCAAGTCGTCACAAAAATCAAGATTTTTTTTTTATATAGGCCGCACCTGACTATAAGCCGCAGGGTTCAACATTTTGGAAAAAAGTCGCAGCTTATACACCGGAAATTACGGTAGTTTCGCTAAAGGGTACCTGATTTGAGACTGGGTGAAAACCATTCGCACTTTTGTTGAAATTTTGCCAAGCTCTTCAAAAGGCTATACATGTAGTGTAGTTTCCATGGTGTAGTGGTTGTCATGCGGTCGCGTTTATTTTTCCGGTTTTCTGTCTCGTCGGTGTCGTAACTTTACTTCCTGTTTTATTTTGTTATCCCTTCCGTTTCAGTTCGTGTTTCCTTCCTCGGTGTTTGGTTGTCTTGTCTTCCCTGATCCCGATTGTGTGCACCTGAGTAGTTGACACTAATTGTCAGCACCTGTGTCCCCGCCCTTTTGTGTGTATTTAGTCCGTGTCTTCCCCTTGTCTTGTGCCAGTGTGTCTTGCCTCGTCCCGACCACCAGCGATTCTTTGACGTCCGAGCTCTCAGTAAGACTCCTCCTTTTTGGCTCGCCACAGAGCGACGCTTTTTGTTAGTGCCTTGATCCCCATAGCCTTTTTGTCTCGCCACCGAGCGACGCTTTTGTTTGTACTTTTTGCCACGTGTTTTCCCTCGCAAGAGGCGTTTTGAGTTGTACTTTTGATCAGTGTGTGTGCTGGAATAAATCAGAGAAAGAAACGACTCTGCATCCGAGTCCTCCGCCTTGTTCCCAGCCTGACAGTACACACTGGCCAGACATGGACTCGGCAGAGTCGGAGCACCTGTGCGCCGCAGTGCGCTCCCATGCCTCACAGCTCGCCCAGCACCAGAGGCAAGTGGGCGACTTGGGTGAAGAAATCCGAGGACTCGCTAAGAGTCAAGAAGACTTCAGAGGAGCGGTCGCCACCCAAGTAGCAAAGCTGGGTCAGCAAATGCAGGACGTGCTCTCGCTCTTAAACGCGGGACCAGCAGCGACCTCCAGTACACCCGCTGCTTCCCCAGTTACTCCCCTTGCAATAGCTCCCATGACCGGCGGTGCCAGACTGGCTCCTCCAGAGCGCTACTCCGGTGAACCCGGCCTTAGCCGGGCCTTTATTACTGAATGCGAGATGCACTTTGAGAGGTCCCCAGCAGATTTCCCCACCGAGCGCTCCAAGGTGGCCTACATGGTATCATACCTGACGGGAAGGGCCCGCACGTGGGCCACCGCGGAATGGGCCAGGGATTCCATCTCCTGTCGCTCTCGTCCCGCTTTTATCGAGGCTCTGCGAACGGTGTTCGACCCAATCTCCGCTGACCGAGAAAAGGCTCGCCAACTCTGTCAGATAGTCCAGAGACAAGAGACCGTCGGAGACTACGCCATCCGTTTCCGCACGCTGGCCGCGGAGTGCGGTTGGAACGCGACGGCACTGTATGACATCTTCCTCCGGGGCCTCTCTGGATCCATTCAGGATCAGCTAATCCCCCTAGATCTTCCCACCGACCTCGACGCCCTCATCACTCTGGCTATCTGCACCGACAACCGGCTGCAAGAGTGGAGGAAGCACCGAAGCAGGAACGCCCCCGCCTTCGTCCCAGTAGCCGGTCCTTCCGTCCTAGACGCTAACCACTCCAGGCCGGACGGGGATCGGCAGCGCCAGGAGCCAGAACCGATGCAGTTGGGCAGAGCTAAGTTAACAGAGGAGGAGAAGTTACGGCGACGCCGGGAAGGAAGATGCTACTACTGCGGTGAGCTCGGACACCTCCTTCTCTCTTGTCCGGTGAGGAGGACCCTGAAGGTAAGCGCCTTCTCTGCGGCTCTGTCCCCGGGGCGAGTGCTCCCCAAGGGCAGGATTACACAGCTGGGAAAAGAAATAGAACTTGAAGTGCTAATAGACTCAGGAGCGGATGAAAGCTTGATAGACTGGGCATTTGCTCGCCGATGGGGGGGTAAAGACTGACCTGCTGAACACTCCCGTGAAAGCTAAGGCACTCAATGGACAGGCACTTTTTGAGGTAACTCACATAACAGAACCTGTTTCGCTGTCGATTGGGCCCCACCAGGAGAATATACGGCTACATGTCGTGACCTCTCCAATGAACCCTCTCATTCTCGGGTATCCATGGCTTCAACGCCACAACCCCGCTATAGACTGGGGATCAGGGGAAATAACGGGATGGGGGCCCGACTGTCATGATTCCTGTATCAAGTCTAACCCGCGCGCTGTGCCTCCTGCTCTAGACGCGCAAACCCCAGACTTAACCGGGGTCCCTGCGTGTTACCACCAATGGGCCGAGGTATTCAGCAAGGCCAAGGCTACCTCCCTACCTCCCCACCGTCCGTATGATTGCGCCATTGAACTCCTGCCGGGTTCAACTATACCCAAGGGGAGGCTTTATTCTCTTTCGGGACCTGAAAAGCAAGCCTTGAACGAATATATAGACTCCTCCCTGCAAGCAGGACTGATTCGACCATCATCGTCGCCTGCGGGGGCGGGGTTCTTTTTCGTGGGCAAGAAGGACGGCACCCTACGTCCCTGTATTGACTATAGTCCCCTCAATCAGATCACAATCAAGAACCGGTATCCGCTCCCACTGATGTCGACCGTGTTCGACCAATTACAGCAAGCCCGGGTGTTCACAAAGTTAGATCTGCGCAACGCATACCATCTAGTGCGCATCCGGGAAGGGGACGAATGGAAGACAGGGTTCAACACCCATCGAGGACACTTTGAATACCTAGTCATGCCATTTGGCCTCACCAATGCTCCCGCTGTGTTTCAGGCCATGATAAATGATGTTTTGAGAGACTGTTTGGACCGTTTTGTGTACGTATATTTGGATGATATTTTGATTTATTCCCCGGATCTGAAGACCCATAGGTTTCACGTCGAGACGGTGCTGCGACGACTCCTTGCACACCAACTGTACGTAAAGGCCGAGAAAAGTGAATTCCACAAGAACACCGTATCTTTTCTCGGTTTCATCGTAGCCCCGGGCAAAGTTGAGATGGACCCGGCGAAAGTTAGCGCGGTAACGGAATGGCCTACCCCTGACTCACGCAGAAAGGTGCAGCAATTCCTGGGCTTTGCCAATTTTTATCGGCGGTTCATCAAGGGCTTCAGTGCCATGGCGGCTCCCTTGCACGCGCTCACGTCTCCTAAGGTTCCCTTCCGCTGGTCGGCGGAGGCGGAGGCGGCCTTCCAGGAGCTGAAGAACCGCTTCAGCACCGCTCCCATCCTCACGCTTCCCGACCCGTCACGACAGTTTGTGGTGGAGGTGGACGCCTCCAATCGAGGAGTAGGAGTAAGAGCGACAACAAGCTCCATCCGTGCGCGTTCCTGTCTCGACGGCTGACGCCCGCCGAACAGAATTACGATGTGGGAGATCGCGAACTGTTGGCAGTAAAACTGGCATTGGAAGAATGGAGACATTGGTTGGAGGGAGCACAGCAGCCTTTTTTGGTCTGGACAGACCATAAGAATTTAGAATACTTAAAGTCAGCTAAGAGATTGAATTCCCGCCAAGCCCGTTGGTCACTATTTTTCAATCGTTTTAACTTTTCTCTGTCTTACAGACCGGGAACCAAAAACACCAAGCCTGACGCCCTCTCCCGTGTCTACAACTCAGATCCAGAAATTAAGAAGCCCGAATCCATTCTACCTCCTCATTGCCTGGTGAGAGCAGTGACCTGGCCAATCGAAGGCCGGGTACAGCGGGCCAATGGTAACAAGCCACCCACTAGTGGTTGCCCGGAGAACAGACTTTTTGTCCCCGATCAATTACGATCCCAAGTCGTCCATTGGGCTCACACCTCCAGACTCTCCTGTCATCCGGGCATGCGCAGAACCCTGTTTGTCATCCAGCAGCGATTCTGGTGGCCCTCCATGAGGGCAGACGTCAAAGAATACGTTGTAGCCTGTCCCGTCTGCGCCCGGAATAAGAACTCCCACGGCGCCCGTATGGGGTTGCTGCATCCCCTACCCATTCCTTCGCGTCCGTGGGCAGAGATATCCATGGACTTCGTCACCGGGCTTCCGGCCTCGCATGGGCGAACCACCATACTCACGGTGGTAGACAGATTCTCAAAGATGGCTCACTTTATCGCCTTGCCCAAGCTCCCGTCCGCTAAACGAACGGCCACAGTGATGATGGACCACATATTCCGGGTTCATGGGTTCCCGAAAGACATTGTTTCCGATAGGGGGCCCCAATTCATATCCAGGTTTTGGAGGGAGTTTTGCAGGCTCATAGGGGCAACCGTGAGTCCCACGTCAGGCTATCATCCGGAGGCAAACGGGCAGACGGAACGCATCAACCAGCAGTTGGAGACAAGTCTCCGCTGCCTGGTCTCCCAGAACCCCTCCTCGTGGAGCAAGAACCTCACCTGGGTGGAGTATGCCCACAACTCCCTGCCCACCACGGCTACAGGTATGTCCCCATTCAAGTGTGTGTATGGCTACCAGCCCCCAGTCTTCCCTGACAGTGAGCCGGAGATGACGGTGACCTCGGCCCACGCCTTGGTGCGCCGCTGTCGTCGCGTCTGGTCGGCGGCACGGGCCACGCTGGTCCGACAGGGGGACCGGGTCAAGCGGATGGCTGACCGGAGGAGACGTCCGGCGCCCGTGTACCAGCGAGGTCAACGTGTCTGGCTGTCCGCCAAGGATCTTCCCCACCGGGGGGACTCCAGGAAACTGGCGCCTCGCTTCGTGGGTCCGTTCCCCATCGCCAAGGTCGTGCACCCGGCCGCAGTGCGTCTCCGCTTGCCCAGGTCCCTTGCAGTCCACCCCACCTTTCACGTTGGGAAGGTCAAGCCGGTTGTGGACAGTCCATTGGTGCCAGATCCTGCGCCGCCTCCGCCTCCGCGGACTGTGGGAGGTGGGACGGCCTACACCGTGAAAGAACTATTGGACGTGCGCAGAAGAGGCCGGGGCTGGCAGTACCTGGTAGACTGGGAGGGTTATGGGCCGGAGGAGCGGCAATGGGTGCCGCCTAGTTATATTTTGGACCCGGGACTGTTTGAGGACTTTTATGCAGCTCACCCTGAGGCTCCTGGGCCGTCTGGGATCCGGCCCTAGGGGGGGCGGGGGTTATGTCATGCGGTCACGTTTATTTTCCCGGTTTTCTTTCTCGTCGGTGTCGTAACTTTACTTCCTGTTTTATTTTGTCATCCCTTCCGTTTCAGTTCGTGTTTCCTTCCTCGGTGTTTGGTTGTCTTGTCTTCCCTGATCCCGATTGTGTGCACCTGTGTAGTTGACACTAATTGTCAGCACCTGTGTCCCCGCCCTTTTGTGTGTATTTAGTCCGTGTCTTCCCCTTGTCTTGTGCCAGTGTATCTTGCCTCGTCCCGACCACCAGCGATTCTTTGACGTCCGAGCTCTCAGTAAGACTCCTCCTTGTTGTCTCGCCACAGAGCGACACTTTTTGTTAGTGCCTTGATCCCCATAGCCTTTTTGTCTCGCCACCGAGCGACGCTTTTTGTTAGTGCCGTGATCCCCATAGCCTTTTTGTCTCGCCCCAGTGCGACACTTTTGTTTGTACTTGTTGCCACGTGTTTTCCCTCGCAAGAGGCGTTTTGAGTTGTACTTTTGATCAGTGTGTGTGCTGGAATAAATCAGAGAAAGAAACGACTCTGCATCCGAGTCCTCCGCCTTGTTCCCAGCCTGACAGTGGTTGTCACATTCGCCTCACACCCTGAAGGTCCCTGGATTGAAACTGGATGGAAACAAGTCTGATGATCCTTTTGATTTGCTCTTCAAAACTGTGCAACAAAAGAAATTTTCAAACACAAAGAAATAGACTCCGCGTCAGGGAATTGAACCTCAGTTTGCCGAGCCGAGCCCGTGAATACTGTTAGAGATTCGCTCACTCCAACTTCTTATTTTGCAAGAACCACACGGGAGACAAGTAAGTCCTTTTAGACACCTGCAGGTGGAGAGTCCATTCGTCGCTGTGCGTGCAGCGATGTTCGAATGGAGGTCTTAACTCTCCACCCTGCAAGGGCATATTTATTAAGAGAAACAGAGTGGGGGTATGAGTAGGCTGAATAGAAAGCCCTTGTCCTCTAGTCAAAACATATCAGGGGATGTTTTACGACCTTGTGGAGGATGGGACGAGATAGGCTATTTATTACCGGTTGCATTCCAACATAATCATACGATAAGGATAATCTGAAAAACCCTAACATCTCCCTCCTGTTTTATCATATGATTATGCCACCCCAAACAACAAAGACAAGTAAAAAAAACATATATACATGTATAATGAAGAAAGAAGAATAGTAAAAATAAAAAAAAACAACAAACAATGATAGCAACACTTTCCAGTGAAGATTAGGTATTACCTTAATACCCCAGATCAAACTTATTGTGTAAGCGAAAAACCTGCTGGCCAGATGTTATTAGCAGGAAAAATTCTCACACGGTCCCTCTGCCTTAGGCGACCAGAATGCTATCAATAAAAAAATTAAATAAAAAGAAAAACACAGAAACAGTACATCATTGTATCCATTACTTGCAAAGCAATTTTGATGGTCAAATCAACAAGTTTCCGTAAAACATGCTCAACAGAACAGCATCTACGCAATCCACGTCTCGTTATTATTATCACATCTGTCACGTCAAAGAAGTTGTATATGTGCTCGCGTTGTCGTCAGCTGATGATGTTCTAGTCTGTAGGTGTGGTCTGTCACTCACACTGGCGCACACACTCACGTCCAGTTGGCAGGCAGCATCGGACAACTCTGGTGACCACAAAACCACGATCCGTTCTGAACAGGCACGTGCACTCACAGGATGCAGGTGAGGCAGTGCTTCTGAACTTCTGGATGAAGTAGGTCCCGTCCGATGGTGCACCCATGTTGGTAGTAGAGCCCTTACACCTTGAAAACGGCTCTCTCATCCTGGCACACAGCGGTGGTGTCCAAAACTCCCATCCAGTTTCCTCCTGGAGAGCAGTCGTCGTTAATGCATTTGTGGGTCCTGTTACCTTGGATGTAACATGTGTAATTCACTCCAGCTGGTCTCTCTGTGTAGGCCACTTGTGGTATTGTTCATCCTCTAACAGTCACATTGAGATTTGCCCAGAAGTGTTCATCATAGTCTGCAAGTCCATTGTGGGATGGGTCGGCATCAGTGATTGTGACAGCTCGGTGTTGATATCCATCTCCTCCCATGGATGCCATACGTTTCGCTTCAGTGACATTCATTGGTCTGGCCTCCAAGTGACCTTGTGTGGAGGAAGAGGGGAGTTTCGAATACACATAACACCCGTCCCATGTGTGAGCTCTCACAGTGACCTTTACATACTGGTACCAAGTGTTGGTTTTGTATGGCTTCAAAATTCTCATCGTGTGACCATCGTTTTCCATGGTCAATATTGTCACTTGGTCTGTTCAGATGAGTCCATAGACCATAGCACGCTCCAACCACAACGCAGCAGAGGATCGATCTGGCATATGGCTCCCCATTGCTACTGGTTAGCAGAGACACCGGGACATCCCCTCGCCTAGCGGAGTGGGGATCGTTGTTCGCTTCACCATCATTGAGACGCCCCACTACTCCGAATTAGGGGTCCAGCACTCTCTGTAACTTGCAGTGGCTGAGGTGAATCCAACTGGGCCGTACAGCGATCGTCACTGCTGTAGTCAGCAATACTTGGAATGGTCCCCCCCCCCCCCCGCCGTGGCTGGCCCAGTTCTTTCTTTTGATGACCTTGATGTAGACCCAGTCTCCTGGATTGATGGGGTTGTCGACCTGTGAGGAGTAAAGATCAAGCGGCAGTAAATTTGTCTTTGACACAGTTTGAGCATCCTGATCATATAATCTGCCAAGAACTGCTCTTCATCTGTTGTTTGCAACTCTCGTAGTCAATTGCAGTGCCCATTTAACTGGCAAATAGGAGTGTTTGCGGGAAGAGTTTGAACACCTCCTAATGATTCCCTTTAACCAAAGACTACTTATGACAGGGGCGTTCCCATTTATTGCCTCCTGGTTTAAAAGAGATTGTCTTACCCATGTCTTCTTTCTCCTCACACGCCCGCACCCACACAGGGTGTGCGCGCACACACACACACACACACACACACACACACACACACACACACACACACACACACACACACACACACACACACACATCTGCACGCACACATACAAAAAAACGGCATACAAAGTTCAGACGAACGACAAAAGACTCACAATTTTACAGATATTACGCACAAACACAGAGCACACAGACAAAGGGATTCTAATCCATCTCTCATGTAGCTTCTTTTGATAGAATCTCCTATCGGTAACTGTATAGCAGACATTTTAGCATGTAATCCCATACTCTGCTCTCTCGCTTCTACTTTTTCATGTCGGTGCAGTCGTAGGTGGCCCCTATTGCAGTCATTGTCTTGTTAACTGTCACCTTGTGACTCCTATGCATGATTGTGTGAATGTCAAAATTGAACATACCTAACTTTCTGACCATTCAACCTCCACTGTGGTACAAAAAACCTCACTATTGTATTGGGTAGGTACATTGAGCAACCTAGCTTCCTCCTGACTGCCAAATGTCCTGTTCTAAAATTTATATAACTCGACCTCTACGTCATAAGCTTGATGAGCCAAAATATCAGATCTTGCTCTTGTTTCCCACCGTTTTAGCCTATTTGTTTTATCCAAATCCGTTCAATCTCTGATAATAATGTTTTTCTCTGTAGCCCTACGTATTTTACATTTTTTTTATTTATTTATCAAATCTCCTCAGTTCTGTCAAACTCAGTGCACAATGAACCTCCCTTCCACTTTGAACCAAGCTTCACCAAATTTGGTAACGCCGTAGCAAGGAGTGCGATTTGGTCGTCGGACACTCCAAGTCCATATCTTTTTGCCGCACTTCACCCTCTCAAGTTGGTGTTCTTTTGTTGTTGCTTCAGAGCGACCCCATCCATCACTCTTGAATGAGTCCATTGTTCAAATGAGTCAATTTTCATCATTGTGAGTTCCTCCACTTTTCACTGTCTTTTCCGTCCCCGAGGATGTTGTATTTCCTCCGGAGTGTACTTGTCCTCCTCCAAGCACAACAGCAGTCTTTTCTTGTCCTTCACCAAAGGTCAAAGGTGCTTCAGAGCCAGGCACCATTTTGTAGTTGTTCACGGCTGCAGGCGAAGTCTCTGATTGGGTTTCAGGGACTGTTAGAGATTTGCTCACTCCAACTTATTTTGCAAGAACCACACGGGAGACAAGTAAGTCCTTTTAGACACCTGCAGGTGGAGAGTCCATTCGTCGCTGTGCGTACAGCGATGTTCGAATAGAGCTCTGAACTCTCCTTACTGCAAGAGGATATTTATTAAGAGAAACAGAGTGGGGGTATGAGTGGGCTGAATAGAAAGCTCTTGTCCTCTAGTCTAAACATCTCAGGGGATGTTTTACGATCTTGTGATAAGGAGGACAAGGTAAGGTATTTATTACCTGTTGCATTCCAACATAATCCCATGATAAGGATACTCTGTAAAACCCTAACATCTCTCTCCTGTTTTATCATATGATTATGACACCCTAAACAACAAAGACAAGTAAAACAAACATACATATATGCATAATGAAGAAAGAAGAATAGCAGAAATAAGAAAAACAACAAACAACGATAGCAACACTTTCCAGTGAAGATTAGGTATTACCTTAATACCCCAGATCAAATTTATTGTGTAAGCGAAAAACCTGCTGGCCAGATGTTATTAGCAGGAAAATTCTCACACGGTCCCTCTGCCTTAGGCGACCAGAATGCTATCAATAAAAAAAATAAGATAAAAAGAAAAACACAGAAACAGTACATCATTGTATCCATCACTTGCGAAGCATATTTGATGGTCAAATCATCAAGTTTCCGTAACACATGCTCAACAGAACAGCATCTACGCAATCCACGTCTCATTATCATTATCACATCTGTCACGTCTAAGAAGTTTTATATGTGCTAGTGTTTCCGTCAGCTGATGATGTTCTAGTCTGTAGGTGTGTTCTGTCACACACACTGGCGCACAGGCTCGTGTCCAGTTGGCAGGCAGCATCGGACAACTCCTGTGACCACAAAACCACGATCTGTTCTGAAAAGGCACGTGCACTCATAGGATGCAGGTGAGGCAGTGCCTCTGAACTTCTGGATGAAGTAGGTCCCGTCCGATGGTGCAGCCATGTTGGTAGTAGAGCCCTTACACCTTGAAAACGGCTCTCTCATCCTGGCACACAGCGATGAGGTCCAAAGCTCCCATCCAGTTTCCTCCTGGAGAGCAGTCGTCGTTAATGCATTTGTGGGTCCTGTTACCTTGGATGTAACATGTGTAATTCATCCAGCTGGTCTCTCTGTGTAGGCCACTTGTGGTATTGTTCATCCTCTAACAGTCACATTGAGATTTGCCCAGAAGTGTTCATCATAGGCACCGTCTGCAAGTCCAGAGTGGGATGGGTCGGCATCACTGATTGTGACAGCTCGGTGTTGATATCCAACTCCTCCCATGGATGCCATACGTTTCGCTTCCGTGACATTCATTGCTCTGGCCTCCAAGTGACCTTGTGTGGAGGAAGAGGGGAGTTTCGAACACACATAACACCCCTCCCGTGTGTGAGCTCTCACAGTGACCTTTACATACCGGTACCAAGTGTTGGTTTCGTATGGCTTCAAAGTTCTCATCGTGTGACCATCGTTTTCCATGGTCAACATTGTCATTTGGTTTGTTCAGATGAGTCCATAGACCATAGCACGCTCCAACCACAACGCAGCAGAGGATCCATCTGGCATATGGATCCCCATTGCTACTAGGATAGCAGAGACACCGGGACATCCCCTCGCCTAGCGGAGTGGGGATCGTTGTCCGCATCATTGAGACGCCCCACCACTCCGAATTAGGGGTCCAGCACTCTCTGCAACTTGCAGTGGCTGAGGTGAATCCAGCTGGCCACTCAGCAAACTTGGAATGGTCCCTCCCGTCGTGGCTCGCCCAGGTCCTTCGTTTGATGACCTTTATGTAGACCCAGTCTCCTAGATTGATGGGGTTGTCAACCTGTGAGGAGGAAAAATCAGGCGGCAGTAAATTTGTCTTTGACACAGTTTGAGCGTCCTGATCATATAATCTGCCAAGGACTGCTCTTCATCTGTTGTTTGCAACTCTCGTAGTCAATTGTAGTGCCCATTGTAGTGCAAATAGGAGTGTTTGCGGGAAGAGTTAGAACACTTCCTAATGATTCCCTCTAACCAAAGACTACTTATGATAGGGGCTTTCCCATTTATTGCCTCCTGGTTTAAAAGATATTGTCTTACCCATGCCTTCTTTCTCCTCACACGCTCGCACCCACACAGGGTGTGCGCACACACACACACACACACACATCTGCACGCACACATACACGAAACGGCATACAAAGTTCAGACGAACGACAACAGACTCACAATTTTACAGAGATTACGCACAAACACAGAACACTCAGACAAAGGGATTCTAATCCATCTCTCATGTAGCTTCTTTTGATAGAATCTCCTATCGGTAACTGTATAGCAGACGTTTTAGCATATAATCCCATACTGCTCCCTCGCTTCTACTTTTTCATGTCGGTGCAGTCGTAGCTGGCCCCTATTGCAGTCATTGTCTTGTTAACTGTCGCCTTGTGACTCCTATGCATGATTGTGTGAATGTCAAAAATTGAACGTACCTAACTTTCTGACCATCCAACCTCCACTGTGGTACAAAAAAACTTACTATTGTATTGAGTAGGTACATTGAGCAACCTAGCTTCCTCCTGACTGCCAAATGTCCTGTTCTAAAATTTATATAACTCGACCTCTACGTCTTAAGCTTGATGAGCCAAAATATAAGATCTTGCTCTTGTTTCCTACCGTTTTAGCCTATTTGTTTTATCCAAATCCGTTCAATCTCTTATTATAATGCTTTTCTCTGTAGCCCTACGTATTTTTCAAATTTTTATTTATTTATTTATCAAATCTCCTCAGTTCTGTAAAACTCAGTGCACAATGAACCTCCCTTCCACTTTGAACCAAGCTTCACCAAATTTGGTAACGCCGTAGCAAGGAGTGCGATTTGGTTGTCGGACACTCCAAGTCCATATCCTTTTGCCGCACTTCACCCTCTCAAGTTGGTGTTCTTTTGTTGTTGCTTCAGAGAGAGCCCATCCATCACTCTTGAATCAGTCCATTGTTCAAATGAGTAAATTTTTATCATCGTGAGTTCCTCCGCTTTTCACTGTCTTTTCTCGTCCCCGAGGATGTTGTCTGTCCTCCGGAGTGTACTTGTCCCCCGCCAAGCACAACAGCAGTCTTTTCTTGTCCTTAGCCAAAGGTCAAAGGTGGTTCAGAGCCAGGCACCATTTTGTAGTTGTTCACGGCTGCAGGCGAAGTCTCGGATTGGGTTTCAGGGACCCTGACACTGAGAATGACAGGCTGGGACATCAAACTTGTAAGACTATCTCCAAATGTAGCTGCTTCCATCAATTTGCTGGTAACGTTTGTTTACCAAACTTCAAATTCTTCTAATAACAGCGGTCTCGTTTTTATATCGTGAATCCTGCAACTCATCCTATTTTTGAGCTACATTTTATCTATAGTTCCAATTTAATCGGACAGTATGTTCTCTTCAGTATCATTATTGAAAATCAACTCATCGAGGTCTGCGTTCCACATCAAGCCCTGATCTGTATGTCTTGACCTCTCGCATGTTATTGTCATGCTTGCTCAAAAATGGGACTTAGAGTATGGTGCTGTGAATTCTCAATCACCCCAATGAAATTGTATCCCACCTCGTAGTTCTTATCGTTCTGATGTTCCTGTTAGCCTGCAATTGTCCAAATCAAAAATGTTTTCTTTTAACTGTCTTTCTTTTGAACCTCTAAATCTCTCGTGTTGCGAACCTATCAACACCAGAACAAAAAAATTACCACAGTATAACACCAAATGTATTCGAAAATTCATTGTCATAAAGTCTTGTATTATTACTATCTTCCACTATCTGTCCTACTCACTCCCTCCTTTTGAGGCTTGGCAACGCCCATGCCTCACACCTTGACAAACTTTTTGGGAGAATGCGTTCTTTCCTACATACGATTCCATCATCATTTAATTTGACTTTCTATCCAAAACGCTTCTCAATTTCTCAGTTCACACATCTTCTACATGTGTTACTGGTTCTCCAGTTTTTTTTCTAGTTAATTATCAATCCAAAAGCTTCTGTTTCTTTCTAACATTCAACCGGCTCAAAATCACTCTTTCATCAAAGTCGCTCTACTAATTTTCCATAGTAGTCGCCAACGACTTCAACCATTCAACCTTTCATTCAGGCAATCATTAATCAATGCTCATCATATGCATCTCACACAGTCTCCAAAAAGGAGTCTTCCTATCACATTGGTCCCAATTCATCCAAGCTCACCACACAACATTCATATATCATTTTCAACTCAGGTTTCCTGGTAGAACAATCCACCAATTCTGTAATTGTAAGTAATCAGAATTTTTTCTTTGTTTTTAAATTTGAAGAACTCAAACTCTCAGATTTAGCTTGCATTTAGAATTATGTATAATCTTATAACACAACTAATCAATTATTCCTATTAAATGTAGCATTGCAAAATCTTAAATTCACAATTTAGCTTCTTCCAACTCCTGAAAGCATGTTCTGTCATTTTTTTTTCTTTTTCGAATTCCTCATGTGGGTTCGACACTTAACATGCACTAGTGTGGATTGGTTTCTGCTCGCAAACAGATTTCTCTCTTTTCCTCTCATTTTTATCTGTCAAAATTGTTTCTGTTCTGCGGTGTAAATTGAATAGACAACAGTCTAGCAAATTTCTTTATACTAAAAGTTTAGCCAATCTTCATCAATTTGGGACTTTAACTTTAACTTTAACACATAAGCACACACATGCACAGCTCTCGCGTGCGGAAGGTAGGTCTCAGCAACAATGATTCATCACAGGCTGGCCATTTCCTGTGGTCGATCATGAGCTGGTCCCTCCCATGCACACGAGGACAGCACATTCTAATTTTATTCATTTATCTTCTAGAAGCAAGTTGCATTTCTTTACCACTTAATTTGCATATTTTAACTTTAGTGTAACACAAATTGATCTCTAGTCATTTGTAATTTGCCACCTTACTATTATTATTATTATTATTATTATTATTATTATTATTATTATTATTATTATTATTATTAACTCCTCTTGCCCCTCGCTTGAGCCGCGGCTTGAGCTGCGGCCTTGCACCTGCTCACAGGGGCCTTATTGTCTTGGTCTGACAAACACTTATGACCTCATCAGTTTTCATCTTTCTAGCTTTTGTCTCTTGAATTCGTTCTCATCTCTTTGTGAAGATCTCACCCACACTCTAGCACTTCTACCACTTCAGCATGTATTGCATACAATTAAGACATCTACTTGCCATGAACTTCTCATCTCAAAGAAGAGCAGAGCAAGAGATTTACCGTTCTTATTTCCCATCTTAATTTTAGTAGTTTAAGGTTTTACAATTTTTTTTCAATTTTTTTTTCTTTGAGGATCCTCAATGCAGGTTTAAATTGACCTTTCAACAGATTACTAGCCTGTTTTATTGCCGTGGATCAACGCTAGAACTGCTTTTTAGTCAATTTATCCTACCAGTCACACACTCAATCACACAAACTCCAGCGCTTTTTTTTTTAGGCCTCATAGCTCGGACAAACCAAAGCCGTACCTCATAGCTCGGACAAACCAAAGCCGTATCTCATAGCTGGGACAAACCAAAGCCGTATCTCATAGCTCGGACAAACCAAAGCCGTATCTCTCGTGCACCTTTTTTACGCGTTTAACAAACAACAACACGATCACACAACTTCAGGCCTTTAACTTACTTGCCCCCTTGGTTCGTTGCACTGCCGGGTCCCGTCAATCCACCTCTGTCAGACGAAGGCAGACCTAAGATGCTGGCCCAGCGAAGAATTCTCTTCCCAGGACTTTCTTCTCCAGGTCCTCCTAATGGACGCTGGCTTGTCGACAATGCAGCACGTCCTCCTTTGTCAGCCAGATAGCGGGTATGATGGATCCCGGGTTTCGGCACCAAAATGTTAGATATTTGCTCACTCCAACTTATTTTGCAAGAACCACACGGGAGACAAGTAAGTCCTTTTAGACACCTGCAGGTGGAGAGTCCATTCGTCGCTGTGCGTACAGCGATGTTCGAATAGAGCTCTGAACTCTCCTTCCTGCAAGAGGATATATATTAAGAGAAACAGAGTGTGGGTATGAGTGGGCTGAATAGAAAGCCCTTGTCCTCTAGTCTAAATGTCTCAGGGGATGTTTTACGATCTTGTGATAAGGAGGACAAGGTAAGGTATTTATTACTTGTTGCATTCCAACATAATCCTATGATAAGGATACTCTGTAAAACCCTAACAGGGACCCTGACACTGAGAATGACAGGCTGGGACATCAAACTTGTAAGACTATCTCCAAATGTAGCTGCTTCCATCAATTTGCTGGTAACGTTTGTTTACCAAACTTCAAATTCTTCTAATAACAGCGGTCTCGTTTTTATATTGTAAATCCTGCAACTCATCCTATTTTTGAGCTACATTTTATCAAGAGTTCCAATTTAATCGGACAGTATGTTGTCTTCAGTATCATTATTGAAAATCAACTCATCGAGGTCTGCGTTCTACATCAAGCCCTGATATATGTCTTTACCTCTTAAATGTTATTACCAGTGTCATGCTTGCTCAAAAATGTGACTTAGAATATGGTGCTGTAAGTTCTCAATCTCCCCAATGAAATTGGATCCCACCTCGTAGTTCTTATCGTTCTCATGTTCCTATTAGCCTGCAATTGTCCAAATCAAAAATGTTTTCTTTTAACTGTCTTTCTTTTGAACCTCTAAATCTCTCGTGTTGCTAACCTATCTACACCAGAAAACCATTTAAAAAAGGGTCTTAAAGAAAGGACCAACAGATTACTCCCAATACGGATCTCCTCATTATTTACGAGAAAGCACTCCTTTCCTCACTTGGGTGGGCGCACACGGGGCTGCTGGACAATCTATGACCCCACAGTCAGCCTCCCCAACTCTACACGGTGCATATCTTGTCAGTTGTTAATGGAAACCAGATGTGTCTCGTGCCAATTAGTCTACGTTCATGGACCAAGGCCCAAACAATTCCTCACGAACCTGACCCAAAACATGACCTGGTCACACTTACGCTTACTAGTGAGATATACATTGCATGAGACCAGAACAAAAAACTTACCACAGTATAACACCAAATGTATTCGAAAATTCATTGTCATAAAGTGTTGTAATATTACTATCTTCCACTATCTGTCCTACTCACTCCCTCCTTCTGATGCTTGGCAACGCCCATGCCTCACACCTTGACAAACTTTCTGGGAGAATGTGTTCTTTACTACATACGATTCCATCATCATTTAATTTGACTTTCTTTCCAAAACGCTTCTTAATTTCTCAGTTCACACATCTTCTACATGTGTTACTGGTTCTCCAGTTTTTTCTCTAGTTAATTATCAATCCAAAAGCTACGTTTTCTTTTTAGCATTCAACCTGCTCAAAATCACTCTGTCATCAAAGTCGCTCTACTAATTTCCCATAGTAATCGCCAACGACTTCAACCATTCAACTTTTCATTCAGGCAATCATTCATCAATGCTCATCATATGCATCTCACACAGTCTCCAAAAAGGACTTATACTATCACATTGGTCCCAATTCATCCAAGCTCACCACACAACATTCATATATCATTTTCAACTCAAGTTTCCTGGTAGAACAATCCACCAATTCAAAAAAACTTAACTAAAACAAACAACTGGCAAATTAATCTGAATTTTTTCTTTGTTTTTAAATTTGAAGAACTCAATCTCTCAGATTTAGCTTGCATTTAGAATTTTGTATAATCTTATAACACAACCAATCAATTATTCCTATTAAATGAAGCATTGCAAAATCTTAAATTCACAATTTAGCTTCTTCTAATTCCTGAAAGCATGTTCTGTCGTTTTTTTTTTTGTTTTTTTCCCTTTGAGGATCCTCAATGCAGGTTTAAATTGACCTTTCAACAAATTACTAGCCTGTTTTATTGCCGTGGATCAATGCTAGAACTGCCATTTAGTCAGTTTATCCTACCAGTCACACACTCAATCACACAAACTCCAGCGCTTTTTTAGGCCTATCCAGGGATGGGTGTAAAACCCTCCCAAACAGCTTTGGAAAAACGGACAAAAGAAAAAATCTACGCCCTTCTTCAATTAAGAAAAAGAAGCTGTTTTTCTTAGTCCGTTTCTTCCACTGGGACTTGAACCCAAGCTGTTCTTTGGCTTGGAAAAACATACAAAGAAAAATCTACGCCCTTCTTTGATTAACAAAAAAGAAGCTCTGTGTTTCTTAGCACGTTCCTTCCACTGGGACTCTAACCCAAGCCAGATCCCTCAGCTCGGAAGAACAGACAAAGAAGAATCTACGCACCTCTTCGATGAACAAAAAAGAAGCTCTGCTTTTCTTAGCCTGTTCATTCCACTGGGACTTGAACCCAAGATGGCTCTCGTGCACCTCTACATTTTACGCGTTTCACAACAACACAATCACACAACTTCAGGCCTTTAACTTACTTATCCCCTGGTTCGTTGCACTGCCGGGTCCCGTCAATCCACCTCTGTCAGACGAAGGCAGACCTAAGATGCTGGCCCAGCGAAGAATTCTCTTCCCAGGACTTTCTTCTCCAGGTCCTCCTAATGGACGCTGGCTTGTCGACAATGCAGCACGTCCTTCTTCATCAGACAGATAGCGGGTATGAGGGATCCCGGGTTTCGGCACCAAAATGTTAAAGATTCGCTCACTGCAGGTGGAGAGTCCATTCGTCGCTGTGCGTACAGCGATGTTCGAATGGAGGTCTGAACTCTCCACCCTGCAAGGGCATATTTATTAAGAGAAACAGAGTGGGGGTATGAGTAGGCTGAATAGAAAGCCCTTGTCCTCTAGTCAAAACATATCAGGGGATGTTTTACGACCTTGTGGAGGATGGGACAAGGTAGGTTATTTATTACCGGTTGCATTCCAACATAATCATACGATAAGGATAATCTGAAAAACCCTAACAAATACTATAGCTAAAACGGCCTGTTGCGTTTTGTTCAAGATGTCCATCGTTAAGCAAGGAAAACAAAAATGTGCAGTAACAGTTTTTGTAACAGATGTTAGGTTGTTTAATGGCAGTCAGTGCACAAGGCACTTCAGCAGATGAAACAACGTCACACTCCAGATCAGAAGGCTTTATACTGACCAAAAGCAGGAACTTGGAAGGGAATGGGAGGGAAGGATAAGGTGTGTTCTGTTATCACCTGAATGTCCTGTTATTTACTGAATGTTTTGTGACTATGTGTCATGGAACTTAACTGAGCTCTGTGTGCCGTGCCTGTGCTCACTGCCTATGTGTAAGTGAAAGTCACAAAGCTCTGTGTGCTGTGTCTGTGCTCTGATTGAGCAACTATGTTTGGGTAAATTATTTACACATTGATTGATATGATGAAGTATATATGTTTTGTCAAACGCACCTCTTTCTATAAGGTGCCCCCGGCTACCCGGTAACGGGTTTGTCTTAGCCGGGTTCGGAGAAAGTAATGCGTGGTCAAAGCGGAAACATCTGCTGAAGGACAGCAGGTGTACGAGCGGGGGAAAATTGTCCAAACCCTATACAGCGTGGGAAAACTGACCAAATTCTATAGGGCGTGGGAAACTAGGCGGTCTTACCCTATAGAGAGGATATAGGTACCAGACAAGTCTATAAAAAGTCCTGCAGAGGCAGCTACGAGGCTTTTCCCCCCAAAGAGCGCTCATACGTGAAGAAGCCCGAAGGAGTTTCAAGATTTTTTCCAGAGTCCCGGGATCTTTGTGTGAGACGCAGGATCGCTGGTCTGAAATTAACTTGGATTTACTCCAAAGAATTGAACTGGACAACTTTACAGGAGAAACTAGGTGAGAGAAAACGACTTTTATGTATTTTAGCGAGAGTGGGGAATAGTCATCGGGCCACCGGCTCCCTCGAGGCCAGCCTGTTTCTCTAATTTGGATTTTAGAAGTAAGATCGGATTGATCACTCGACTTTGCTTCCACCAAAAATAGCACGCAGCTGGTGTCTACCTTTTCCCTCTTTCATGAACTGTGTTTTGCAATCGAATTGTTCTGGGATTGAATTATTTTATTAACACGGGTATCAGTGAGTGAAATTGTTCGGTTTCTGGAGTAATTGAGATTTGTAATTCTATTTCATGTTTCTTCAATAAATGTGTTTTGTATATTATTTACTTCGTTGTGCGCTGATTTGTACTGAATGTGCAATCGATGGTTTGGGGTTGATTTGACGATTTGATTAATGTACGGGGGTTTATTATGGTATAACATAGGACCGTAATAAATAAAAGTAACATCAGACAATTTTAGAGAATTGAATAACTTTCGTAGTTATTTGAGACACGAGTGAATTTCAATCCGTTTGAAAGTTTGCTTCGTCTGAATAAATTAACGGAAGTGTTTAAATCGGATTATTGGGTTGGTGTAGAACTGAAAGTAATTTAATTATTTGAAGGGCGCAGGCCCGTTTCCCCTTTTGACGGGCCGCGTAAAAAGTAACTCCGAATATATTAGAGAATTAAATAACTTTCGTAGATATTTAAGGGAAGAGTGAATTTCGTTAAAAGTGAATTCGTTTGAAAATTTACTTCCTCTAAATAAAATAACGACGATGGTTAAAATGGATTATTAGAGTTGGTGAAGGATAAAAGTATTTTGATTGCCCGTCGGGCGCGGCCCAGTTCCTAAATTTGTCGGGCCGCGTCAAAAGTTAAACAGGACACGATCGAAAAATAGACTTGCCTTCCAAATTAATTACGGGGCAAATCTAAATACAGTAAGACATTTTTATTCGTTTTAAGAAAGTTGTTATTCTTTTTAAAGCAATCAAGTGGGGTGAAGCACTCCGACAGTTAAGTGCTAGATCTACATATAAGAAGTTAGAATTAATAACGTAAAGTGCATTAATTTTCTCCTTAAATGCTATTATTGTCACACTTTTATTAATTCGATTCTCTTTCGAATAAACAAGTTGGTCGGCTCGCTGCTTGAGCGACCAAGTAGAACGGACCCATATCAACATTTACTTCGGCAAAACTAGTGCTAGGGTGCGCTATACAAACGAATCCCTGAGGTCTTAACAAAGACATCTAAAAATATCCGTAACATAATAAGAACTTCAAACATTAGCGGGGAGCCATCAATACGATGCGGTCACTTCGAAGTCTTGCCTCGAATTGAGTTACTCGGCTCGAGCTTAGGGTGACTTGAGAGGGATTGGCGTCGTACAGAAATTAGATTGATTCCGGTGGAGTTAATTTAACTCGGGTGGTTAGATTACGGACGAATCTCCGAACCCGGCTAAGACAAACCCGTGACCGGGTAGCCGGGGGCACCTTATGGAAAGAGGTGCATTTGACACATCTTATCAGCGTGATTGGGGTGCAATGACTTCATAAGTGCCACCTTAATTTATTTGGCTTCATACTGTCCGCTTCATACATTGTAAGGTACAGTAAACACACCGGTGTCTTTCCTCGTCTCCCATCGTAGTTACACTGAAGCCGAGCGCTACGTACGCTTCGTCATAGTATTGCCTTGCCTTAGCTTTCGTGTGACTCTCAATTCTCGTATCTCCGTCTCTTTCTGCCGTTTTTTTCAACCCTCTTAAATATTTTTCCATGGTGTCCCACTGCACTTTTTATCACCTGCTTTGTGCTGTGAGTGCTTATGTTCCAAGCACTCTACGTGCGCTCTACACTGTCGAGCAGTGGTCACCAACATGGTGCCCACGGGCACCAGGTCGCCCGTGAGGACCGCATGAGTCGCCCGCAGGACTGCTCTAAAATGATCTCAAATAGCAACACTTGTCAGTGAACTGCATCTATTTATTTTACAATCAAACCTCGGTTTTCGAACGTCCCGGTTCTCGAACAAATCGGAATTCGAAAAAAAAAAAATTGAGATTCTTTTGCTTCGGTTGTCGAAAAAAATTCGGAGGTCGAACCTCGCGAGATGAGCCGGGAGGACCCGAGAAAACTCGACCGTGTGGCCCGGATGCCGACTGACTTCGTTGTTATTGTATTTTCGTTACTTTGAGTAATATTTAACCCCTAATCATGCCTCCAAAGAAAGCAAGTGGGAGCGGTAAAGCCATCCTAAAACACAAAGACGCTCTTAAAGCAACGCGACAGCGAGCGCCTGGCGCGCTGCGGTTGCGCGATTGGACCAAATTAAGCTCCCTGCGCACTGAGGTCCACTTAAATTTTGGAAAGTCCATCAGAACTTCAAAAATATTTTCTAAATTTCAGCGACGGCTCTGTCACATTATTGCAACAAGCGCGGTGCAGTTGCGCGGTGGGCGACGCTCTACGGTTGCGCCTTCGGCGGTGCGTTGCAGTTGCGCGATCAGACAAATATGCGCAAATGAAAAAATGCTTTAAACAAAGGCGTGGGTTTTTGTCTTGAAACGAAATTTATTTTTTTCCATTATTTTTAATGGGAAAAATAGATTCGGAATTTGACCGATTCGCTATTCGAACCGCCTTCTGGAACGGATTGTTGTCAAAAACCAAGGTTTGACTGTATTTTTGCTATTCTTGTTAAAATCACACTTACATGTGAACTGGAAATGACAATAATAACACATGGTGAAAGCCAAATTGAACAAATTGGCTATTTCAGAAGTGTGCTTCAAACTGGTAGCCCTTTGCCATAATCAGTACCCAGGAAGTAGCTCTCGGTTTAAGAAAGGCTGGTGACCCCTGCGCTAGGCCAACGAGCCACGTAGTAAATTAGCTGACTCCGTTACATTCCGATTGGTAGCGAATATGACATGGACCTGAGGACTGCATTTTAGTGATTAATGAATTCAGATTGATATAGCCAGTTTGGGCGTGTCCTTTCAGGATCATAATTTTGTGTCTACCGCTGCCTCGTGGAAGACAGGCCTAAAAAAAGATGGGAACACTTGCGGGAGTTTCACCAAGATGAATTTGGACGAACTTTATGAAATAATGTTGATGTTAAAACATAGGTGGACGTGTCTGGAAGTCTGTGTTCAACAGAAGGCTGTTTGGCAACAGTGAACAACGGACAAATTCAGCAAGGTAATTTACTTACGCCATGACCCAGATTCGTTCCGGTGATGCTACGGCCACAACGCTATACGATCATGACCAATATGCAATCGCATACAATAGGTTTAGGGTCTTTTCTTTAGGATCTTCAGCCAAGACACCCAGGCAGACCATGAAAGAATGTTGATGTTAAAATGTTGGTGGAACTATTCAACTGTGCAGATCCGATGATCCCAAAGATTTGGGGTGAGACAACATTGAAAAAACGTTTTTCTTTGTTTACAGTGTCACTTATTTTGTGGCTTACCTTTTCTTCATTACACAGCCAAAGTATCGTATCATTTTACCTTGCGGCATATACTACACCGTACATACCATATCATGTCGCCTATTCAACTCATGCATGAGATGCGATGGCTGAGATATTTAGGCGATGGGTTGCTACTCCATTGTGCTCTCCACTCATCATTTCATATCACATCCTCGTCGGATTTTCACAAGCTTCACATCCAAAGTATCTTGGCACAACGTACGTAACATGACTTGTCAACACAAGATGAGGTGGCTGAGAGGTTAAGGTGATGGATTGCTAATCTATTGTGCTCTGCATGCATGGGTTCAAATCCCATTCTCATCGAAGGTTTGCTTTAAATTGTTTTGGAGTGGTACAACTGTTTTCCAACATCCCGGTTCTCGAACAAATCGTTATTTGAACAAAAAATTCCGGAATTTTTTGCTTCGGATGTGGGACAAAATTCGGTTGTCGAACCTCGCGAGATGAACCGAGAGGACCCGCATGCCAAGATTCAAGATTCAAGAGTTTTTTATTCGCCATGTTTGAGCGTGCCAAACAAGGAATTTGACTTCGGTAAATCACAGCCTCTGTTCAACATTTAGGTGACTAACAACAACACTCAGGACATGTGAAGAACGAAAGATATTCTCAAACACCCCCTGATCTTAAACTCCCAAGAGGGCAAGGAAAAACTCAAAACTCCAGCTAGGGGAAATGAGAAACCTTGAGAAGAGACCACAGATGGGAGGGTCCCTCTTCTAGGATGACCAGGCTGCAATGGATGCAGAGAGGACACATAGTACAAACAGTGTAGACAAAAAAGGTGTGGCAAGCGGGATGTTATTGCGCAGTAATGACTCTGAGACTCTAAGAGTGGTGTGAGTTCATCAGAGCGACAGCCTGGGGGAAGAAGCTGTCTCTGTGTCTGCTGGTTTTAGTGTACAGAGCTCTATAACGGCGTCCGGAGGGGAGTAGTTCAAACAGGCTGCAACCTGGGTGCGAAGGGTCTGTTGAGATGTTACTTGCACGTTTCCTGGTCCTGGACAGGTACAAGTCTTGGATAGATGGGAGGTTGATTCCAATTATCTTTTCTGCAGAATTGACTCAGTTTGTTATTAACGTATTTGCTGGTGTATAAGTCGACTCGGTGAATAAGTCGACCCCCTAAAATTCGACGGAAATTTACGATTTTATGATATATCCTTTGTATAAGTCGAGCTCAATTGTTGCATTATATTAAACTTCAAAATTCAATCAGAAATATGCGAAATTTATTGACGAAATGTGTTCAAATTTGCGAGTTTGTAGCGAGCGATCTATACGCCATTTTAAATTTACTTCATGACCCTGTGATTTTACGCGCCGAGAGAGACTAACAACAATGAACACTCTTAGAAACTGGTTTATTTTTAGTTAAGAAACAACAAATTATAATTATAAAGTGATTGCCGGTACATCGAGTTCAAAATTCGTCTTCATCGTCGCTATTTCCGAAAAGCTCGTTCCATTCGTTTTCGTTTAGTTTGTCGTCATAAAGGGCATCTTCTTGGTCTTCTCTATCCTCAGTTTCCTCCTCCTCCTCCCAGATAAGGTCGTCTTCTGTCCCATCGAGAGCGTTTGGCGAATATTTTCTAAGTGCCAACGGCTCTTGCGCCATAAAGAGTTCGCCTCGGCTGGTTCCCCATGTCGGCCAGAACAAGTGAAAATTCGGCCTCTTCCCCTGGAAGTCTGGCCAAGTTTGGCAAATATTTTCAAAGTGCGAACGACTCAACCGCCTTAAAGTGTCCGCCTCGGCTGGTTCCCCGTGTCGGCCACCACAAGTGAAAATTTGGCCTCTTCCCCTGCAAGTCCGGCCAAGTTTGGCGAATATTTTCAAAGTGCGAACGACTCAACCGCCGTAAAGTGTCCGTCTCGGCTGGTCCCCCGTGTCGGCCACCACAAGTGAAAATTCGGCCTCTTCCCCTGGAAGTCCGGCCAAGTTTGGCGAATATTTTCTAAGTGCCAACGACTCAACCGCCGTAAAGTGTCCGCCTCGGCTGGTTCCCCATGTCGGCCACCACAAGTGAAAATTCGGCCTCTTCCCCTGGAAGTCTGGCCAAGTTTGGCAAATATTTTCAAAGTGCGAACGACTCAACCGCCGTAAAGTGTCCGCCTCGGCTGGTTCCCTGTGTCGGCCACCACAAGTGAAAATTCGGCCTCTTCCCCTGCAAGTCCGGCCAAGTTTGGCGAATATTTTCTAAGTGCCAACAACTCAACCGCCGTAATGTGTCCGCCTCGGCTGGTTCCTCCGGTCGGCCAGAACAAGTGAAAATTCGGTCTCTTCCCCTGGAAGTCTGGCCAAGTTTGCCGAATATTTTCAAAGTGCCAATGACATTCATTTAGACATGGCGATTGAATGTTTACGTACCGGTAGTTATTGTCGTTGCTTGACGCGCGATGACTCGCACATTCGCTCAATACCCAGTACTTCCCCCTAGCAGTCATCGTCGCTGCCTGGCTTTTGATGTCCATTATTGAGGTGAGAATATTTGAAATTGTTGCTGAGGATGCGTGTTAATGCAACAAACGCTTTATAATGATTCAGTTTCTCGCTGTTTGATGAGCCTGACGGACGCACACCCACGCACAATGAGATGCATGAGAAACGGCCTTGGTTACCATCACATTTGAAGTGATGAATACGAAGTTAAATTTTATGACTCGGTGTATAAGTCGAGGTCGATTTTTTTCAGTCGATTTTGGATCGAAAAAGGTCGACTAATACACCGGCAAATACGGTACATTCTCGTTACTCTGAGGATTGCATCAACTCTAATCATGCCTCCAAAGGAAGCAAGTGGGAGCAGTAAAAACATCCCAAAACACAAAGACGCTCCTAAAGCAATGTGACAGTGAGCGCCCGGTGAGTTGCAGTTGCGCGATCCGACCAAATTAAGCTCCCTGCGCACTGAGGTCCACTTAAATTTTGGAAAGTACATCAGGACTTTCAAACTATATTCTAAATTTTAGTGACAGCTCTGTCACAATAATGCGACCATCAGTTGTGCAGTCGGCGACACGCTGCAGTTACGTGATCGGACAAAAATGTGCGAATGAAAAAATGCTTAAAAAGGGCGTTTTTTTTTTTTTTCTTGGAATGGATTTTTGTTTTTTTCATTATTTGTAATGAGAGAACATGATTCGGAATTCGAACGATTCACTTCTCGAACAGCCTTCTGGAACGGATTGTGCTCGAAAACCAAGGCTCCCCTGTATCTGTAATCTGGTTTGTATTTGACTCAATATAGTAATATTTATATTCTTTGGCGGCTCGTTGGTGAATTGGTTAGCATGTCCGCTTCACAGTTAAGAAAGTGCGGGTTCGATTCCACCAACGGCTGTTGCATGTTGATGATGTCCGTTGTTGGGTCAGGAAAACTAAGATGTGGGGTAACGGTTGGTTCTTTATTGGCAAATCTTGGGTTGTTTAATGGCGGTCAGTACACATGGAACTTCAGCAGATGTAACTCACCCCCATCTCCAGGTCAGAAGGTTTTATACTGTCCGGAAAAGGCGGGAAAGCGTCACCTGATCATTTGGTATCGATGTGTATTGGAGAGTCACTGCTGTGTGTGCGTGTGTGTGTGTGTGTGTGTGTTTGTGTGTGTATTTGTGTGCGTGTATGCGTGTACGTGTGTGTACGTGTGTGTATGTGTATGCGTATGTGTGTGTCGTTGTAAGGCGGACGTAGTTGAGAGCGTGGGCGTGGATTGTATATATAAAACACGCGCCCTATGATGCGGTGCACCCTATGTGTGTTAAACCCAGTCATGGCACACATAACTGAGACTGCGCCTTTCATTACGGTGCACGTTTTAATCGTGAAAATGCGGTAACTCGTCAGCGTTGGTTTACTGCAATTTGACGACAAACCGCAAAACTATTGGGCATGGAAAGTATCATTTATTGGCGCAACTAAAGACTTAAATTTATCAGAAACAGAGGAGTTCGACCTACTAACAAGGTGGCTAGGTCCAAGATCTGCAGAGCAGACAAAAAGGGTTCATGCACTACCCGCTGGAGGCGTAAAGATGATTTGGGAACGGTTTGAAGAGTGTCACCGTTTCTCAGAAGCAATTGAGGACACACTGCTAAACAAAATAGAGGAGTTTCCAAGGCTAACAAACAAAGATACGAGCCAGCTAAGAGACATCTTGTAGGAGCTATTGTGGGAGCTAAGTCAGATGATTGATTGATTGATTGATTGATTGATTGATTGATTGATTGATTGATTGATTCCTTCGTTCATTGGTTGATTCATTGATTGATTCATTGATTGATTCATTGATTGATTGATTCATTCATTGATTCATTGAAACTTTATAGATCCCGGGGGTGGGGATATTCAGGCCCCAGCAATATTCATACCACAGAGCGGGTATATAAAAGACACAAAGATGACATGAGCGCAACTCAATAGGCTCCTATAAGGCTGCCACACAACGGCGCCACAAAGAAAGCCAGTAAGTGCGAAAGTTAAAAGCCATCAAAGCAAAGCAACAAGACAAAGGAAAAAAATAACAGCGGCTGTTAGGTTCAGATTCAGCAAAAGGATCAGCAGACAAAACCAGTGAGACAGAATGTTGAGTCTTTTCTCGCGAGGAGTGCATCCAGACTTACAGCAATCCAAAATACACTAAAGGTCTTGTTTACACTCCTCTCTTTTTATTTAGGAATGCCCTACCTACAATGTGAGACTAGCCCCTGATAGGTGGGGGGGAAAGCGTGGGCTTTGTCTCATGAGAGAAGAAACGAGATTCTATGTAAAACTAGAAGTCGCAGACAGGATCCCATGAGAAACGAAAAGTGTGCAAGGACAAAATACAATGGGAAACAAAGTAGTCATGTGAAAAGAGTGCATAGACAAAATGACATGTGCAGACATCAACAACTTTCTTGGAGAAGGTCAGGAAGCTCCAGACAGCATCGTTTGACTTGTTGTGGACTGGGTGATGTCTGCAAGAAGAAACAGCAAGCATTCTGCGCAATAACTTTATTAATAAGTACTCATTAGGGAACGCATGATAACATATATATACAATTTATCTAACAATTCCCCCCTGTCTTATCATAAGTACCCGGAGAACAACCCATCACCCATATGGCCACTTCAAAAAGATTTTCAGCCAAGGGATCACATTTCGCAAGAACTAACTTACACTCAGGAGGAAACTGAGTCATAATCGGCAAAGCTAGGGTCAAGAAACAAACCGGACAGGTTTACCACAATAGAGTCGCCGACCGGGTCGTCACTAGAGAAGGAACCCGCGTCGATCGAAAGGTCATCCCTTTGGAGCAATGGGAAAGTCTCAGCTGGTGGAGAGATAGCAGTTGTAATTAGTCTGTTAATTAGGGATCGGAGACAAGGGATGCAACAACATCCACACAAGGTCAAAATGGCAGAGAAAACGGCTATGGAGATGTCATGTAACATGGGGGTAGAGATGGTGCAAATGGTAGAATATGGATTGTTCACAGGAATAAATTGGCAGAGCTGAAATTCCAAATTTGTCCAAAAGATGGCGCCAGACCAAAACGTGAGACCAAAAGAGGGGCCAGAATAAGCTGAACCGGTTAAAATAGATATAAAAAAGGAACACGGTGTCAGAGTGTGAGTCACGCATGGAAGCACAAATGTGATTTTTATTTTTTTTTATTTCCTTGCTTGGCTAAAAATTTATTCTGTAACCGCTTTAAGCAATATTATTTGTCAATTCGATCAAGAGACCCGTAACTATGAGAATAGGGGCGTGAGATAAATTGTTTGGAGAAGCACAAATGTGATTTTTATTTTTTTATTTCTTTGCTTGGCTAAAAATGTATTCTGTAACCGCTTTAAGCAATATTATTTGTCAATTCGATCAAGAAACCCGTCACTATGAGAATAGTGGCGTGACTTAAATTGTTTAGAAAAGTAGGTCAAGGGTTTGGATTTTTATTTCAGAGTCAATTGAAGCGTAACTTTAAAAAGTTATTTTCATGTAACAGAAAGAGAAGAAAAGGGGAAGTGAAAGGTTTTACCACTAGCTGTGCATTTGGTGGAAAGTACTGCGTGGTCAGGGCGGAAACAGCTGCTGAAGGCCACAGATAACCAAGCGTGGGGAAACTGGCCAGTTCCCTCTATGGGCGTGGGAAAACTGGCCAGTTCCCTCTATAGGCGTGAGAACGCTTGCCAGTCCCTTCTATAGGCGTGGGAAAACTGGGCAGTCTTACCCTATAGGGAAAGTACAGGAGAAAAGAAAGGGGAGGGGGGGGGGACGGAGAGGTCTATAAAAGGTCCTGCAGGAGCAGCTTCAGGGCTTTTTCCCCCAAAAGAGCGCTCATACGTGAAGAGGCCCGGAGGAGTTTCAAGATTTTTTTTCCAAAGTCCCAAAGATCTTTGTGTGAGACGCAGGATCGCTGGACTGAAATTAACTTGGATTTACTCCCAAAAATTGGACTGGACAACTTTAAACGAGGAATTAGGTGAGGATGACCGTTTTTATGTATTTTAGCGAGAGGGGGGAATAGTCATCGGGCCGCCGGCTTCCTCGTGGCCAGCCTGTTTCTCTAATTTGGATTTTAGAAGCAAGATCGAACTGATCACTCGACTTTGCTTCCACCAAAAATAGCACGCAGCTGGTATTTACCTCTTCCCTTTTTTATGAACTGTGTTTTGCAATCGAATTGTTCTGGGATTGAATGATTTTATTAACACGGGTATCAGTGAGTGAAATTGTTCAGTTTCTGGAGTAATTGAGATTTGTAATTCTATTCCATGTTTCTACAATAAATGTGTTTTGTATATTACTTACTTCGTTGTGCGCGGATTTGTACTGAATATGCAACCGAAGGCTCAGGCCCGCTTCCCCTTTTAGACGGGCCGCGTAAAAAGGAACTCCGAACAAGTTAGAGACTTAAATAACTTCCGTAGTTATCTGAGCCACAAGTGAATTTCGATCCGTTCGAAAGTTGTTTCGTCTGAATAAATTAAAGGAAGTGTTTAAATCAGATTATTGGTTTTGTGTAGAACGGAAAGTTATTTAACTATTTGAAAGGCTCAGGCCCGCTTCCCCTTTTAGACGGGCCGCGTAAAAAGTAACTCCGAGCAAGTTAGAGGATTAAATAACTTTCGGAAGAGTGGATTTCGTTAAAAGTAAATTCGGTTGAAAATTCATTTTTTTTTTTAAATAACATAACGACGACGGTTAAAATAAATCATTGGAGTTGGAGGAGGATAAAAGTATTTCGATTGTCCGTCGGGCGCGGCCCAGTTCCTAAATTTGTCGGACCGCGTCAAAAAGTTAAACGGGACACGATCAAAAAATAGACTTGCCTTCTAAAGTAATTATTGGGCAAATCTAAATAGAGCACGACATTTTTATCCGGTTTAAGAAAGTTGTTATTCTTTTTAAAGCAATTAAGAGGGGTGAAGAACTCCGACGGTTAAGTGCTAGATCTACGTGTACGAAGTTAGAATTAATCATATAAAGTGCATTAATTTTCTTCTTAAATGCTATTATTGTCACACTTTTATTAATTCGATTCTCTTTCGAATAAAAAAGTTGGTCGGCTCGCTGCATGAGCGACCAAGTGGAACGGACCCATATCAACATTTACTTCGGCAAAACTAGTGCTTGGGTGCGCTATACAAACGAATCCCTGAGGTCTTAACAAAGACATCTAAAAAATATCCGTAACGAATAAGAACTTCAAACATTAGCGGGGAGCCATCAATACGATGCGGTCACTTCGAAGTCCTGCCTCGAATTGAGTTACTCGGCACGAGCTTCGGGTGACTTGAGAGGGATTGGCGTCGTACAGAAATTAGATTGATTCCGGTGGAGTTAATTTAACTCGGGTGGTTAGATTACGGACGACTCTCCGAACCCGGCTAAAACAAACCCGTTACCGGGAAGCCGGGGGCACCTTAATCCGAGAGGTGCGTTTGACATTTTGGCGCCCAACGAGTAGGAGGGGGGTTGTGATTAAAAGTTTAGAAAAAAAAATAAAAATAAGACAATAGAAGAACATTTATTTTTTTGTTTTGCTCACAGCTCCAAAACGAACCTGTGTGGAGTTTTTCAGTTTTTTCTTCCCAGAAACTGTCTTAATTCCGCTCACTGATACAAATAAATGTCAGAACGGCCTTGAGTGACATAAGTACAGTCTCTTTAAGGAATAGAGATTCCTAGAAAAGAACCTTGATAGCACGGGAGGATTAGAACTGTATTGTGTCATGGTAAACGGTGACCGTCACCCCTCAGCACATTACTTTAAGCATGAGTAAGGAGGAGATCCTTCACAGCTTGTACTTGTATGGGGTGCTGAAAGTAATGTTTGTAGTATACGCAGAGTATGCGGCAGAACTTGCAAAAGAAAGAGGGGCCGGTACATGGGCACGGATATTGGGTATAAATAAAGAAGATGAACCAGTCGACGAGGAGCCTGCAAATGTTTTAGATTTCATGCCAAAACCAAGGCCAAAGAGAAGGCAACCAATTAGGAGACCGACTGAAGAGAGGCCTTTTTATTTTGAAAGATAAAAAGAGAAGACTTGTCTCCCCTCTTCCTTTTCCTTTTTCTTTCTCAATTTAACTTTATAATAAACCTTCATTTCTCCCTTGCAAGATTTCGTTGTTCCTGGACACATTGTGTGGATTACAATTTTTTTTTTGTTGTTGTTCCCGGACACCTGTGTGGATTACAAATTTTTTGTTCCCGAA